>NC_090294.1:3160000-3460000 GCF_037392515.1 Haliotis asinina | reverse complement strand
AATACCTATCAGAGAATGCCTGATAAAGAATACCTAACCAACAGTACTTGTCAAAGAACACATGTCAGTGGTCACCTGAGAAAGAATACCTGACAAAGAATACCTATCAAAGAACACCTCTCAAAGATATGGGGACTGACTGATGAATGATCAGGTTTCTGTGTACTACTGAACATTGTGCACTGCTAACTCATGTACAGGAATGGTGGTTAGTCTTTTTTAAGGGATTTTACATCGAGTGGTCACTATTTATGATTGATTACATGTCATCTTACAACAATGGACATGGTTTCAATGAATATGACATGAATGAATCATACAACTTTATGGATATCAGCTTCTTGTTTATTGCATTTCAGGAACATTTCAGTCAAAAACTATCTGCACTGAAACATAACTCTGTGCAATAAAGCATTATTCATATAGTGATAAGCTTCATTTATCTCACCAACTTCTAGAATGCCAATGGAAGAGTGAATATAATATGTCTTGCAAGTATATTCATCTGGTATGTTGTGTGCTCACACACACACACAGACACTCATGCTCGTGTGGTTTCAGGAAATACCCAAGCCTCATGCCCTGAGGTACCAGACTGGTAACATGGCTTATTTCCTTGAGATCAGCATCCTCCCGGAGGTACCTGTCACTGAACTCATCAGCAAATATATTCTGATGCTGGATCTCCCAGGTGAGGTGTTACCACAGATAGTCTGCAGTTCACACATGCACAGATTTTACTTGTCAATGCTGTCTCAGCAATATTTCAGTTTCATGATAATGGTCAGATAATAATGGAATCCTGACCATACATTCAAGTGATTGACATCAAGAGCACAGATCTATGTAATTGGGACACAGTGACATGCTTTAACCAAGTCAGTGTAGTCTTACCAGTTGATCTTGCATGCACACATGACAAGTAGTGATGTGTAAATGACTTGACACTATATTTTTGTCACTCAATCACTCTTAGAGGTACATAAAACATATCCCATACCCACTTCCCATAATGATTCTTAATGTTTGTCTTTCCCTCAGTGTATTGGCACACCCGTAATGGAATAGTACCTTTGAGATGGTTCAGATTTGTTCAGATAGCCAAATATAAAATCAGCTCTTCCAAAGTGCTCTTAAGCAATAAGACATGAAGACATATACTTTGAGTATATACTCTGGTGACCTGAAAGTCTTTCTGTTTCAGGAGAGTTCCATGGACTAGTGATGTCTCTTGTATCTTGGCACCGTCCACAGTGCCAGTTCTCACCAAAGGCTAAAGGAGCTGCTGCAGGTCTTCCTTTCTTTGATGGTCTTGCTATGGCCTACATCATCCTTACTCTCAAACTGTATTTTGGGCTTGATGACATCACAGAAGTGTGAGTTACCATTGTGTCTGAAGAATAATTATCACCTCATGCTTGCTGTAAAAGTGACATAATTGGATATTCATTTGGATGTAACTTTCGTCAGTCTTGTTCCCCCCTGTGTTCCAGGTCTGATTTCAGTTCTGAGCCGCCTGAAATTTTAATGGTGAAAAGAAAAACCCTCCCAAAGCACTTATACACTTGAAAGCTTTTTTGGGGGGTCAAGATGGCTTGGTAGTCAGAAAGGAATTATACACTTAATGGCGCAGTCTTTTGGGTCAAGATGGCTTGGTACTCAAAAACCACTTATGCACTTAATGGCACACTTTTTGGTTGAAGATGGCATGGAATTTTGAAAGAAAATGATGTCATTCCACAACAGTTCTTCAAGTTTCGGCATTTGGAACACCTCAGATGTATAAGTTTTTTGAAATAAAGAATGTCCTCAGTGCAATTGTATTGCAGTAAATGATCAGACATTGATGAAATTTTAATGACATTGAATTATTCTCTTGTAGAGTTATTTTAGGTTGGAAGTAAGTGTTGACAAGATTTCTGACTACCTGTGACATTAACTGTTTGATGAACAATGAGTGTGTACATAGCTGATTGTTTCTTGTTGTGTTAAGCCCTGGTTTGGCTTGTCCAAATAATGTCATAGCTCTGATGTTGAAAACTAACACTTGCTGATTAGTTCATTGTGTTTGTCTGTGCAGGAAATTGTCAGAATATACAAGTGAAATCAAGCAGCTCATTCAAAACAGTAAGTTACACAACACTTCCGATCAACTGAGTGCAGAGTTGTGAACTTGGGCACACCAGAACCAATGATTGTGGGCTTAATTCTGGTGCATCTAAAATGGTGTTTGGAGTTTGTCAGCACCATGCCCTTCCTACTGGATGTCTCTTATAGTGTTAAGTGTCTAAAACCAATGTAACACCACACTATCCTTCTATGTTATGCTGATATGTTATGATCTATCTGGAATACTGGGTTATAACTTAGTACTGTGGTGTAACTAGGATACTCTGATGGAACTGTGTTACTGTGTTATATCTTGACTGCTGTGTTATGGCTAGGATACTGTGATGTAACTGGAATACTGTTTTATAACATTACTGCGATATGACTAGGATGCTGTGATGTAACTGGAATACTGTGTTATAACATTACTACGATATGACTAGGATACTGTGATGTAACTGGAATACTGTGTTATAACATTACTACGATATGACTAGGATACTGTGATGTAACTGGAATACTGTTGAAAGTGTAGTGAAGTTCAACAGTCAGTCTCTTGCTTATGACAAGTTCAGATTGGTTCCAATTCATGATTTGTGTAATATTTATGAAACATTGTGAAAGATGATGTTTAGCAAGTCAGTGTTTGAATGAGAAGTATCAGCAACAAGTATTTACATTTGATTGTTACCCACTAAATCAGCCTCGCATGAGCCAAGTGAGTGAGTGAGTTAAGGCAAGTGCTAGCAATAGCACTGCATCATGGATGTAACAAGCAACCCGGTCAGGCCCCCAATCCCTTTTAGCATGGAACACAGAGAAGTTGTGTTATTTCAGGACATGAGCTGTTTGTGTTTGAAGACTGGAAGACCCACCTGACAGAGAAGCGGGCTCAATGTGCGGAACATGTCTCTCTCTTCAGTCATGTGTGAGTGTTTCTGAGACAGTCTATACATAATATTTGGCATTGACCCATTGTTTGACCTTAACACTTGACCTTGCTGATATGACAACCTTACAAGCCTAGACAGACTAGATAGTTTACACATCACTGCCATACAGCCGGAATATTGCTGACTGTGGTGTAAAGTTAAACTCATTGACTCACCTTGCATACTACACAAAAGTAGTTAATTACCGCATTACAGTTATCAATGATATGAAAGTGTTACTATTATCAATGGAATGAAATATCATGTACGTGTTCATAATAATGTAGGTAATTTTCAGGAATATCTATGCTAACTCACATTCTTGTGAAATTGGTTTTATTGTTATCATGTATTACATGTTTGTTATCCACCTTGTAACGTTTTATAAGATGAAAACAGTAATGTAATTTCCATCAGTGACCTGACAGATGTGAACAATATCGATATCCTGCTTGAGAGCTACTTCAAATCCAACCAGCACCGTCGCCGTGTTCCACGTTACTACAGCCATCCAAAGGGAGGTATGTACTTAAAGTTGATTCTTTTATACTACTTTTTGAACTGTCTTATAAAGGCCATGTTTTAGGGATGAATAGCTTTTGTGATATCTTTTGAAAGGGAAAGATTGCAAATATTACATTTTAACACCTCATGAAATAGATTAGGTAGTTACAGTTTGTGACCTGATTCTCAAACATAGGTATTGTCAAAGAGAGTAGCCCATTATTATGTCCACCTTTGATGGCAACTATTACACTCCTGAAAATATTACTTCTTGTCTGCAGTCATTCTTTAATGCTTATGTTCCAAACATGATGATATTTTGACAAAGTATTTGCATGCTTAAGATGTCGACAAGAGCAAATTGTTCGTACAGAGATCAGGTGAAGTGTTATTAATGGCATTATATTTGTGAGTGAGTGAGTCTGGTTTTTATGCAGTGTTTAGCAATATTCTAGCAGTAGCACTGTGGGCTTCAGACATTGTGCCTATTAAACTCAGGTCTTTGTTGTGATGAGCGAACGCTTTAGCCACTAGGCTATCCCACCGCCCTACTCACAACCAACCCTGGCGTCATGAGCCATTCCTGAACATCACTGTTACTCTTTATTCATTATGAACATATCTGGCCTAGATGTTTGGGTGTTTAGCTTTGATTGTGTATTTTGGAAAGAATGCACCATGCAGGGTTCTCTCTTTTTGTTGTTTTGTTAAAACAACAGCCATGTCACAAATATGTCTGTAAATGCATCAAGACTAGACAAACCAGTCGCTTCAATGACATTATCAGCCATGTCTTAAGGCAATCCCATTTGAATCAGCTCACAGAGGTGGAATTGCCCAGTGGTTAAATCGTTGGCTTAAACACTCATTCACTTACAAGAATGTTCTCATGACCAATTTTTACCTGGCAACTGGATAGATGTTAGTCATTTGTTTTGTAGTTGATGAAAATCGCTACCAGCAGCCAACAAAGGAAGACTTAGCTCATCCTTTCAAATTAGTACGTGAGAAGATGGAGAAGTCTTCTGATACTGTACAAGGTGAAGGTCATGATGGAGGAGAAGGTCATGAGGACAAGGAAAGATCGATATCAACAGAAAGTCGTAAATTCATATGTAGCAGCATGAAACATATCACGACCCCAGCAACGTTTCTGGATGACCTTGACCGTCATGGCTTGTCAGATGACACTATCTACAGCTCATGCATGGAATCTGAGGATGAAGAGGATTATGACGGCGGAAGGGGGGATGATGATGGTTCTCTGTGCAGTGGCACCGAGTCAATGTCTGTTGACTCTTTTGATAACTATTTGTCTCAGAAACCTAAAAAAAAGAAATCAGCTGTAAAGCAAGCTGTGAGACGTGTGTTGACCAAGATGGAATTAAATGAGAAGCTTCACATTCCACACATCAAAATGGCTGAAATCATGAAAAGACATATTTGTGCCAGCAAGAACTTTGTGATATTTAAGAAGGTTCTTTTAGATGACAGAAAGAAGCCATTGGAGTTGTACCGCCCTAAGTCCTACTGTTGGCTCCTGAACATTTGTAGTGAGATTGTTCGATGCTCCCCTTATGAAATGGACGTGTTTGTCCTTCAGCTGTCCTACATCTATTTCAGCTTCAGTGCACTGAGACACAAGCTTCCAGGAAGGGACATCAGGAAGTTCAGAGACAAATATTTTGCCCATGAGGAGGAAGAAGACAATGACTTTGTTAGGTATTGATGACTTGAAGGAGATAATGATTTTTTCTATATTGATATGTGAAGGGACAAAGCAGATAAAGTTTTATGTGAAAGTTGAATCAATGAAGGTAAAAGAAAAAAAGATCCCCGTGTGTGGAAGATTTTCAACTTTTTTGTCTATGGGGAAATGGTGGATCCTTTGTGAACATGCGCAAGTGATAACGACAGTACATACTTCCTGCAATTCATATTTATTGAATGTATGGTTATTATACAATGACATAAAACTTTTTTAAGAAACGGTAAAGTTTGCAAGTCCACTGTATTATTTCAAGAAATGTTTTGTCACAGTTACATGGTTAAAATGTGCTGAACATTTAGAAAGTATCTTGTTTCATGTTTTCAGAATGTTAACTGTGTTTGAAGTGGTTCATTATTAAAACCTTTTCATGTTGAATACTTTGTCAGATATCAGCTGCGACAATAAAATTATAGTCAATCTGTTACCATTCCATATTTCATGTATAATATATATTTTTATACTCATCTCCACATGTGATCAAGCTCTTTGCCAGGATTTCCTTTATTTAATGTGCCGCTGGATTGGATGACGCAAATACTTCACTCATTCTTCAGTGTTGAATGTTTATGCATGTGTATACCATAGATTACATGCTATCAGCTTGTTAGCGGGGTTAACCTCTTTGGACACATGGACAAGACATCTGACCTCGGATCACAAGGTCCGTGGTTTAAATCCCAGTGCAGGACTTATAGCCAAATTTTATAACCAATACACTGGCATCCAACTTCAGGCTGAACACATTCTTATGGAATTTTAGCAAAATAAGTCGCAGTACCATCTTGTGCAATTCAGGACGTACCTGATGTTCATCAAGTAATGTGTAGCAGGGCGTGGAATCATCGGACACATGACATCTCTACCTTGTCAGTGTGTGTTTAAACTCGTTGGTCATGTGGACAAAGCATCCAACGGATCATAACGTCTGTAGTTCAGGTCCCATCAGAAACTTGGAAATATTTGTGGGGACGGGGTGTGGATAAATTCTTTGATTAAAGTGAAGGGTAAAATATCTTAGTGAAGATGGTGGTTTAAGCCGGGGTAGAATAGGTCTTCAGCAGCCCATGCTTGACATAAAAGGCGACTTTGTCTTGTAAGAGGCGACTAACGGTCAGGCTCATTGACTTGGTTGACGCATGTCATCGGTTCCCAACTGCGCAGCTCGTTGCTGATGCTGTGGATCACTGGATTGTCTGTTCCAGACTTGATTATTTACAGACCATTTACTATACGCTCCCCATATAGCTGGAATATTGTTGAGTGCAGGGTGAAACTAAACTCTCTCACTGAAACCGACCAAAGAAGTTCCTACTTTAGTCAAAACCAGTTGCTGGTTAAACGCCTAAAGTGCGCGAGGTAGCGTCCTGTTGCCATCGTGAAAGGAAGACTTTTGTTAGCTACAGATGTGCGATACACACAGCAAGTAGAGGTGAATAAAACCAAATAACTAACGCCATTGACCCAAAATGAAGTCAGAAATTGACCTTAATGTCAGACAGTTGAAATTTAGGTTGCAATGATGAAAGGTCGCCATGACGTTTTCAGTACATTGACAAATGTTCATGAGCACATTTAAAATTAAGCGGGAAATTTTATGCCAATTTGGAGTGAAAGTTTACGTTTACACATGGACGAGTCATTTGGAGATGACGCAGTAGGATGGTAAGTCATTGCAAATGAACAAAGATTAAATATTCTTCTATAGTCATGGTATATTTAAGTACCACGTTTCAATAACATACAGTTTGCTTTCCTACATCAGATAGCATGATGTTTATGGTTTATCTTATACTTAAATGAGTTATCATTAAGACGTCTGTGATGAATGGTGTTACATCGGTTTGTGTCGGCTTATATTGTTCCCGTTTTGGTAGTACTGTAGAGTATAACCTGGCTAGAAGGCCACACTGTGTTCGTAGAAGTAGTGTGTTATTCCATGTTGATGTGCTTCATGTGTTTTGCAAGGTTAATAGGGAACACGTGCACACTTCACTCTGCAGCCTTGAAACGAATTTTGTAGATTTTACGTTTTTCTTCTAATCTAGAGGGAGACTTATTCTCACGTCCGTAAGAAACTGACTTTATGTTCCGGCATCAGCATGATGAATCACTATCGACCAGGTATAGGTGGATACTTGCTTTTGGATTTTTCCCCACCGGTAAAAACAACGGCAAACCAATTGGTCACTTAAACACACAAGTGACAATGGGAAATCGCAGCAGGCATTATTCTTGTCAACGATGCATCCGAATTTGCATCTTCCATAACACGTTTGGAAGGTGAGGCCTAAAATGTATATATGCGATGCAGACACCAGGCACAGAGGCTGGGGTTGGACGTGACACAGATTGAGGGCAGACAGGAGTAAGTGAGTATGGTTTTACGCCACGTGTAGCAATATTCCAGCACGACAGGGACGCGAGTAATGATCTTCACATATTGTACCCATGTGAGAAATCAAACCTGGGTCTTTGGTGTGACGATCGAACGATATATGCAAAAGGCTACAGACCGTCCCGAAGATGTGCGTCCCCAGACTGTTTTAATGAGTAGTTGCGATGGGGTACGGTGTAAACCCCTTTGTAGAATGGAACTAGAAGAACGCCATTACTAAAACTGAAAATTGATGTCTGTGGCAGTTTGGCACTTTCATGTCAGAAGGTGTTGTGGAAAATATATTAATAAAGTTTAATGAAGTATAAAGTAAGATTGGATGATCCATAATTTCAACATTACCAGGCGGGAACAGTCTGGGGATCAGCTCACATGTATATTGTCTGATGAGACATTATATTTCTCATGTTTTGAGGCCCAACTCCAACAACTTTACAGATGGGCTGAAAGATGTTACAGTTATGCCCTATTCACTAACAAGGAAACAAAATGACAAAAAGTTCACAAGTATATATTTATACTTTTGTTATTGTTCAAGGCAGAAGGTCTGTTACTGATGTAACAGGTTAATCGCCAATGCATGATCAACATGACAGAGACCGGTCACTATATCTTAGTGTATGCGGTCGTATACATAATTATTATATAACATACACTTGGTATAAATCTACTACATGTATTGCCATCAGTATATATCAAGACTATCCATAGGTCATCGAGATCATCCAGGCAAATGATGACTGGCAAGCTAAATCTGAAACCTGTAGGCTACCACACAGTTTTGTCTTTAGCACGTTGGACACTAATCAGTTATCAAAAAGTTGGAAACTATACCATTTCCTGCTTTGAGTAAACCCATTGCCACAAATGTAGGAAGTAGCCAACTCCCAATATTTCTCAGTACATTCACTGCATAACTTCTTGTACATTGTTCATTTACTTAATTTCTTTTGGTTATCTGAAGATCATGGGTTGTTGAAAATACCATCACCTTATTCATACGAAAATGAAAGCTGAATAAGGCCCAGGCATTCACAACTAAAGGGAGAAAATAGCCCCAACATATTTATACCACGGACGTCTGTAGATGGGTCTAGCTGTAAACATTCTGTGATGAGGATGAACTAGGTCTGTAGTTAATAACTAAAACTCAACTTACTTAACACTCACTAAATGATCCATCACGTTGCATCACTAAGTCCTTTGATGTCTTGTGTCAGCGCAACATGTCTCCAAACAATCTACCTAGTGGATAACGTTCTGTGAGGAATGAAGGCATGTAATATGTGGTTACAAGTTCCTGATGGCTTAAACTCTCTGTACACCTTCATTAATTGTGGTAGACACAGTCTGGACCCTCCTTACGTTCAAATGCCCCTTACACAGTTCCAGCTGTCAATTGTCATTGAAAGAACCCAATGTTGTCCATTGAAGGGCACCTATTCCTTCTGTTGCACATACCTGTTAACTGTGTGACGAAGGTGAAAGGTTACAGGGAGATTATCTGAAGGCTTTGTTGCTGGGAAGTAGGTAATCTTAGGACTTCTGTTCTTGAGTTCCCATGTACATGTCCTAATGAGTTCCACAATAAAAATTTTCAGAAACGTCATGGCAAACCTTTCGCCAGGGCATGCACGAGCACCTGCTCCAAAGGGAATGTAGTGGAATCGGTGGCCACTCACACGTGTCTTTTCACCCACTATATTCCAGCGTTCAGGTTTGAATTCCTCTTTGTCGTCAAAGAGTTTGGTTGTTTGATGTGTGTCTCGGATGCTGTAGATCACATTCCAGCCCTCAGGAATCTGGTAGCCCTGTAGATGGAAATAGGAAGATTGTAGGACTGTATATCAAAGTTAGTCGTGATATAAATATGGCTTTCAAGCTTTATGTATTGAGGAAAACGGTAGATTCTGACTTAGGTCTTTGTTGTATACCAGTGGTATACAACAGGTCTTACCAAAATGTGGATTTTGTTGTTATTAGGCCATTTCGATTCATGGAATCTGTGTGAGATTAGAAAATGTCGTTCAGTAGTATGATCATTGCAAACTTCGTCGTATTTTAAGCTCTTTGTGGATAAGATTTTGTGTGTGATGGAATATTTTGTTCCCCGTATTTCATGTCTCAAATGAAGAAACGCCGTTGGTTACGGTTAAAAAAAATACCTCAATCTCCATTGTTTTCTTAACCTTCCTGAATCCACCACCAACAGGCGGATACACTCGGAGCACCTCCTTCACCACGTGACCAACGTAGGTAAGCTTCTTTAAACTGTCAAAAGTCAGCACCGCGTCAGAACTCAACAATCCATTCTCTTCGAGTTCTTCTTCGATTTGTTTTCGAACTCCTTCATCTTTACCTAAAGCCAGTAGTGTTGAATTTGTCGTGCTGGAACTGGTATCATTTCCTGCAAACCATAGTTCTAAGACTTTGTCTGCCATTTCGTCTGCTGTGAGTGAGGTAGTCGTTTTATCAAGATTCTTCAGTTCATCAAGGAGGGACCATTGTTGTGTCTCCGTGTGAAGTCTTTTCTTGATTTCCATTATGAGCTGTTGTCGTGCTTTTAGACCCTATATAAAAGAGGTAAAGGTCGTTTCAACTTCATTGATAAAATAATGATGGATTTTTTATCATATACTAAACATGAATATGTTGGTATCAGAATGCAGAATTTTTCTATATAGCAGAACATTCAGATATGTATTCGCCTCATTGTTGTTTGCTGTTATTCCCCTACTACTGGGATTGGGATTCCAAAGGAGACTAAATAACCAGTACCCAATGCGTAGTTATTTTGGGTGAATTTGTCTCTGAGTATAAGACACTTGTACGTACCTTGGACAATCCTGATCCAGGCAATTCCCATGGCAGTGAAAAAAGGTTGCCAGTGAAAGTCTGGAAAGAGCTTATTATTGACTGCAGGCTCTGATCATCAACGTCAAATCCAATAAGGATGTTGGCAGCAATTGATATTGTCAAGCGTTTGCAAATATCTGTTCCGAATTGTTCCCCCTTGCTACACCAGTCCAAAATATGGTTTCTAACGAGTTTTTGAATCCTTGGGACATGTCCTTGTATAGCTGCAGGAGCTAGAGCACGGAGAAGTAGCTTCTTCCTGATCTTGTGGCTGTCAGGACTTGCATTTATTACTCCACCTTGCCCGAGCAGACGTTTGACTGACCTTGGTTGACAGCTCTCAACATTGACGTGCTCACCCATCAAAATATGGCGTACATTATCAGCTCCCATGATTCTGATGGTGGGCTGTCCCAGGAGGTGTGTCTTGTATACGTTGCCGTACTGTTGTCGCCGAGACAGGAAGTAGTCGGATCCCTGAAGGGAAAGAGAATGTACCTTTAATTTAAGTCCAAATTCCTAGAATTTTGATGTAAAATGTGATTCGACAGACAAGTGATCGACTTAGATTTATTGTAAACTTATCAACAATGGATGACTTACTCTACTTATTAAGGACAGTGTCTCGCCCACCAGTGGAAAGCCCATGGACCCTGGGGGGAGGGGCAGTTTGCTGCGGGGGTCCACGGCACGCTGGTAATACTGACGCCACAGCCAGGTTGTTACGATCATGGCGAGAAATAACCACAGCATGAATCGCGAGATGTCTTCAAGTATACCATCGTGGTGGTCCACAGAGAGAACCTCGGCATCTTGTCGTGGCTCACTGAAGACAGAAAGGTAAAATAAGTCAACCATTTAAATCATGAAGTAGAATGACTATCAAGTATATGAGATCGACTTGACATTGAATGGACCGCGGCTGCGATCCAAGCCTTGTCTTATGTCACACAGTTCGTGATGGTAGACTCAACATGTTCCCAGTATTGCCCATCAGACAACGACACATACTTACCATGTGTTTGTAGGTTTTTGGTGCACACCAACAAAAATCACACTTTTCACTGAAAGTAGCAGTTGTTTGAAAGCCTTATCGTGGACAATGTAGGATATGGTTGCCATCGTGACAAGACGGTGACTTTCTGCTGTTTAACTGTTGATGCGCTATATATAACAGGAAGGAGCCAGTGAAAACATCGATGACTAACACGTCATCGGTTGTAACTGAAAACAAAACTTGTACGCAGTGTAACCTCACAACTTGTAAACAGTTTCAATTTAGGTCGCAGTTCAGGGAGAGGTGCTAATCCCATGAAGGATGTTAGTGACTCCTCGGCTTGTGAACGTGGACAAATACCATCACTTCTGGAAGTATCTTATACGGATTTTAAAGTCATAGACTTCTACATCTTCGCAAATTCTGCAGTAGTAGTTATCTCATTATCAGGGCAATAAACAGGAGCTTAGAATTATATAAATACTGACGTAAATAATGAAAATATCTTGCTGCCTAACCTCAAACTGGAACGAATGAAAAAAGAAATAATCATTATGGCCAGAGAATTTGAGTTTTGCAGGTTTTGCAACGAACACATTTGCGTTTCAGTATATTCTCCTGAGTCTGACACCTATTTCAAACCAACATTGAATAGCACAAATATCACTATGTGTGATATCTTTGACTCTGTACACAGCCCCAGGAAAACTGAAAAACCAACCCAGTCGTAAGAAAGATGTATTTGTGCACTGTTTACCCAATATGGCATTGATTGCAGACATCATTGTTGAAAACAAACCAGTCTGTATATAGGTTGTAGTGACTAATCCTCTCCTCACTCAACACATATAGACGGGTTATGGAAACACAACATCATGTTTACAACAGGGATATTGTTTGGATGTATTCATGTGGTCACGTTGACAAGTATAACTATGAGACTCTGGATAGACCCATCCCCTCATTTGCGACCCTGAAATATTGTTGCACTTTCTTGTCGGCAGTAAATAAATACTCCGGCACAAACGAAAATATATTGTTTGTAACGTGTGCACAACAGTTAAAGCACGACAGGAGGAGCTTTGATGACGATCTGGTTCTTCAGCACCTGCTATGTATGTATGTATGTATGTGTGTGTGTGTGTGTGTGTGTGTCTGTCTGTCTGTATGTATGTACGTATGTACGTATGTACGTATGTATGTATGTATGTATGTATTAGTCCGTGCATGGCTTGGGAAAAAACATCAACTGAGCACATCAACTTAGTCAGTGCATGGCTTTAACATGTCTTTGGAAAAACATCAACTCATGTATATTTGGCACAGGAAGAAACTGTTCATACAAAAAATTAATATCTGAATTGATCAAACCTCTGTAGACACATATGGATTTAAGTTCAGAGACTAGTGACAAACATCCAACATACATACACGTGCCACGTTCAATGGCGTCAGTGGTTTCTTCCTTGAAACGTGCAATACGTTGTTGCGCGTACATTCCGGGGAAGAGAAACAGAGCAAATGAATGCCACACAATATTGTCACTTTTTGGAACGCTCAGCCCCTGCCCTTGCTATCGTTCAAAAAATGAAACGGCTATTGAAACGCATAGCATGCCAAGGCTCATGTCTGCACAACGTCATCAGGCCATTGGGGTGGTTCTTGGGGGAACGTCTCCACTACAAGTGACTGCACATTTCCACTGCTACCTGAACACCGTTTCTGCTCTAGTGATACGCTACCAGAACACAATTGACGTCATCGACCAGCCATGTTCTGGACGTCCACGTGTAACAACGCCAAGACAGGACAGATGGATAAGGGTGACCCATCTTCGCCACAGGTTTCAAACTGCAGTGATGACTGCCCGGACCATCCCAGGACTTCACCGTATTCACCAAAACGCAGTTGGACAACGTTTCCGTCATCACGGGATCAGCCCACGACGTCCCGCCATACGACCTATCCTGACAAAACGTCATCGAGAAGCTAGCCGGATATGGTGCCGAAATCATGTCCACAGACCCTTTTTTAGGTGGAGAAATGTTGTTTTACAGATGAGTCGAGGTTCAATCTTTCCCACAGTGATGGACGTCAACGTGCCTATAGACGCGTGGGAGAACGTTAAGCACAGGCCTGTGTCATGGACAGGAATTTGTCTGGTAGTGGTTCCGTGATGATTTGGGGTGAAATAACAACACACCAAAGAAATCCTTTGGTGATTTTTCAGGGCATCCTAGCTGGTGTGGGCTACAGGGATCAGATTCTTCGACTCGTGCCAATTCCCATTCTGCAACGTCATGGCCCTGGGTTAACATTCCAACAGGACAATGCCCACGCTCATTCTGCAAGGGCTGCTATGGATTTCTTTCAACACCTTAACGTTGACTTACTGCCCTGGCCTGCAAATTCACCGGATCTCTACCCTATCGAGCACGTTTGGAAAGAGATGGATCGACGTCTACGCCGTCTTCCTCATCCGCCAGATAACGTCCTTGACCTTGCAACAGAACTTGAGAGAATCTGGCGTGCCATCCCACAAGCCTTCCTTGCAAGTTTGATGGGGTCGTCGATGCTTGTGAGTCGTTTGACCCTTGCCCCGTTTGTGAACTCGTAACGTCATTGTGATTGACTTTTCAATTGAAATTCTCCCAACTTGTTATGGTCTCATGATCCCTTCATTAAAGTTTGTCTGTACCTTTGACATTGTTATCGTATTTATCAACTGGGATAATATTTTGACAATGTTCAGTTTCTTTATGTAACTAATGTTTCTTTTTGGAAATCCCACTGTGCATGTCTTTCTCAACGAATAGGTGCATGTCGTAATCAGTGAACAATTCCAGTTTGACGCCCATTTTCTTCAAGAGCGCATTCCAAAACGAGGCCGATGTTGGTGGGTCGAGTTCATACGTCTGTAAATAATAGAGTCTGGACCAGACAATCCTGTGATCAACAGCATGAGCATCGATCTGAGAACCGATGATATGTGTCAACCAAGTCAGCGAGCCTGACCACCCGATCCCGTTAGTCGCCTCTTACGACAAGCTGACTCGCCTTTTATGGCAAGCATGAGTTGCTGAAGGCCTATTCTACCCCGGAACTTCATGGGTCGAACACGTTCTGAACGTCTTGAACACGTCGGTAGCAGGAGCACGTCATGATAACTAAAAGCGGTCCACGGGGGATAGTGTCGTCTCGCCGAACTTAGTCCAATAGTCCATATACTCCATATATAAGTACACTCCCATTTTGAGCAGCAGGTCGAGTTAACGTGTCGGTGTATCACTCGGTGTTTGAAAAGGTATCGTTGGCCTTGATCAAAATGTCAGTGACGAGAGGAAAAACTGAACGCTATTGATGAATCTCAGACAGCTGAGCAAGAAGGAAATATATTTCTCCATGTTGTTAGGGATGTTACTGGTTGCGAATCTGATGAGCCAGTTCCAGTTTCGTGGCTATACATAAGGTTACAGGACAATTCCCACCCTGACAATTGTCACCCGGATAAATGCCACCCGGACAATTCCCACCTAGGGCAATTTCCACTTAGGACAGTTCCCACCTAGGACAATCCCCACCCAGGTATTTTCTCTGTAATTGCCACCATACTGAAATAAAGAAACTGACTTTGATGAAGTTCTTACTTTGCGCAATATTCACTTTGATAAAATATAAACTTGATGAAATGTTAATAAAACCAGTTTATTTGAGCACGGGTGCTACTGTTAAACAGTATACATATTTTGAGATGGTGCCAAGAGAAGACCTATTTATTAAAATAACAGCGAGAAATGTGTATATTGAGCAAGTGCTTGGCAGATCAAGGTCTTACCCCAGGTGCCCAATCGAGGAAACAGTATCGCGACTGCCTGCAGCGCCTGCAGTGAGTCGCCACAGACTACCCCAACAGACGGTGTCTAGACCTCAATCAACAGAGATCAGGGATATCTCATCCCAACTGCATACAATGAACTCATAAAAATAACAGATTAGAGCTCACCAGCCACCATTACTAATTCCACTATCAGCCATGTATACTTTGTCACAGCTACAGCCACTATTGGCTTCCTCTTATTGTCTCATCATTACTACCACCCATTGTTGTTGTTGTTAATCCCCCGCCTTTGATTCATACCTACGTGTTGTTATTACTTTATCCCTGTCCATGTATATAAGTCTGTTCTGTGATGTATTACTCCACTCTTGCTTGACAACGGTATAAGGATCCATATCGAAACGTCGCATCATATGCAATAAAGAAGTTGTTATCCATAAAGAATCTTACCCTCTTATCTCTTACGAAGCGTTGACCACAGTATTAGAATGTAGCGAACTTGAGGTCACGCTACATCAGTAAACATGTAAACATGGCAATATCATTAAAAGTTACAGTAACCTTATGTATGTCACAAAATAGTGCTTCCTTACTTAAAAATGCTATCATTTGTTATGTATTAAACATGATCAGTAAAGCTGATACTAAATCATGTCAAGAAGAAGGTGATAGTTCATGTTTGTTTTATATAGAACATGTGTTAAAATGAATAAATGTACCATGTTCTTCATGTTACTTTCATGTAGGAATCGTCCTAGGTGGGAATTGTCCTATCTGGTTCTTGGTAATGGTTACCGACTGATGCATGGCTTTGGCCCCCACTTGTTCTCTCAATGTCCGGAAAGGATTTAGTTTTTGTCCGTAGGCCAGTGACATCGCAGATATATTGAACGAAGGTTTTTACATCTTCAATAGAACAACCTTGGCCAAAGGTGGTTACGGCAATATTCCAATGGACGATTTGGTTGAGAGAACCCCATTGGTCGACGATGATGATGATGATTACACAGACACGAACAACGTGAGCGACAAACTCTTGAACGATTATTACGACGGTATAAAATGCTATGACAATTACACCAAGACACCGTATCGAGACTATTTCATGTTTGTTATCGATAGCAGGGGCATGCTGCGATTGAGAGTGGATCCGAAGATCGATCTTATGAACACATGCACAACAAAACCGCTTGTTCTGTTGACTCTGGCCGGAAAACATACCATTAATTGACTTTGTGATGAATTAAACCTTCGAGATCATGGTGGTGCATGACCCCAACAAATTCCACCCAAGGGTCGTCCAAAATCTGCAAAACGTGTGTACCGAACTAAGCTTTCGTCAGATCAACTGGAGCAACGATGGCATTCTTGACACTGACCACGAACTGTTTCTGTGCATCGTAAGTCATCCCATTACCTAGGATGCCGGAACGTAGACTGACTCAGCTCATCGCGACGAGTGTCGTTGAAGGTCACACCGCACCCAGTCATCCTACACCACAAGGCGAAATTGAATTGATTCGTCTAGAACCGCGTCGTGTTGTAAAGCCAATCCTATATTACTTTTACAATCGCTGCCGAAAACCTATACTTGTGAAAGATATCGATAAATAGGGTTCGAAGTGGGAACCATCCTTGGCGTCCTTCATGATCTTCATCTGCGTGACATCGGTAGCAGTGACGTTATCGCATTTAGGACAAATCACTCCCGGTGTGTACTTGGGTGTGTCCTTAGACATATTGAATGTGCATGGCAGTTTTCTGTCTGGTGTTGGCCGAAAATGCCAAATACCAACGCATGAACGAAGAAATGAGTCGCCTCTTACGACACGCACAGTCGCCTTTTATGGCAAGCATAGGTTGCTGAAGGCCCTTCACAAAAACACCGTCCGACTGAAGCCTCATGCAAGACCAAGTGGAACAGCTCCGCAACATGCGTGGAGAAACATCGATCTGGAATGCAGATTGGCATAACTATAATTGTAATTCTACTCTTTTACCACCATGAACATACATGGCATGGGTGTCTACCAGCACATAAAAACTGACAAATTCTTTCGACAGGTTGTCACAATAGCTGCGTGATATATACAGATATTTGGTGGACGTGGAAGAGTTGCCAGAGGCAACAACGTGATTTGGGTGATCAGACGGTGTAACATGGTTTATAGTGTACCATCCTCTCCGATGGGGTACATTGTAAGCTCATATTTGGAATGGAAAGTTTGAAATTTATGTATGCATTAGTTTGGAATCAATATGGGGATCAGCTCACACGTTTGTTGTCTGATAATATGATTGCTCACTTTTTGAGGTATAGCCAAACTTTACAGTGAAGCTAAAATGTTATAGTCATTCGCTGACTAAAACACTAATACAGAAACTAAACGACAAAAAGTTCAAAAGTTTATTTCAACCATTCAATGATGTATCATCATTACAGAAATAACTATTCACTACACAAAAGTTAGGGTCTTTTTACACAAGACAGAAGTTCTTTCAGTGATGTTATCAGGGTGATGTAGCAGTGATGTTCTTTCAGTGATGTAGCACTATTTTTCACGGCATTATTATTTGTAGACGCCCGAAGTCTTTCATTACCTGAAAAGACCGAGGGCTTCTGCAAATGATAATGCGCTGAAAAATAGTGGTTACCGTTATTGCAGCTAAAATGGATAGAATTTCCTTTTCCTTTGCAGCGCTCAACAACGAGTTCAAGTAGATGTTTTCGTTGGTGTATGTTGTAATTTATGGTACAACTGCTATGGGTGGCACCGGCAAGGACGCGCAAAATGGCACACGTACATGTGACGAATGTAAGTCAGAAATAGCGCAACACTGACCCCAAGTTAAAACGAGATGAGCTACTTATGACGTCACCTAACAACGATACTTGATAATGGCCCATCGTCAAGCATGTTAGCGGGCATTGTCAAGTTCTGGCGTTTTAAGGAGAATTCTATCCATTTTAGCAATGAAACAAGTAAACATGTTTTGCACCAACATGTCAAAAACAGGACACTGCGTGGTAGTGTATGCCGTCGTATATATGCACGACATATAAATAGTGTACATCTACTCTTGCTATCAGTGTATATCAAGAGTATCTCCATGGTAACATGATCATCAGGGCATATGACAACTGGCAAACTGTTTCTGTAGGTTATCACAGGATGTGGACTTAAGCATGCCGGACGCTAATCAATTACCAACAAGATGGAACACGGCGGTGACATTGACACGAACAAACAAAAAGCAAATCAATGATCACTTATCAATTGTTCTTAACACAATCGCTTGATAACTACTGATACATTGTATATTATTTTAATTTCTGAAGATCGTGGTTTGTTGGAAATACCATCCCCTTAATCAATGATGCTGCAGGAAAGCTGACTAAACTAGGCATTGGCAACTGTCCATAGATGCAAACTTGAAACAAGAGAAATCAATCATACATTCTAGAGACATGACTATCCAATTTCTCTGGAAGATCCCGGCATATTCACTTGATGCGACTGATATATGTTTCCTTTGGTATTATGGATGGTGTGGTACGTTGGAAATACGCACCCTTAATCACTGATGTGAAAGGAAAGCTGCCGGAGAGCTAGACTGTGGTACTGATAACCTTTTTCTGTAGTTCGAGTAAAACCCCACAAATTATTCAACACTCCCTAAATGGTCCACCTCGTTGCATCACCAAGTCCATTAATATCTTGTGTTAACGCAAAATGTGTCCAACAATCTACCTCATCGATAACGTTTTGGGAGGAGTGTCAGCTATAAAATATGCGGTTGCAGCATCCTGATGGCTTGCACTTTCTTGACATCATCAGCAACTTTAGATGTCAAATTCAAAAGCCTTTTACTCCGTTCCAGCTGTGAATTGTCAAGGGTACCCAAGGTTGTCCACTGAAGGACATTTAGACGTTTTGATGTACATTCTTTTTAACATCGTTACGAAGGTGAAAGGTCACAGGGAGGTTATCTATGGGCTTTGCTACTGGGATGTAGGTAATCTTAGGATTTCTGTTCTTGAGTTCCCATGTACATGTCCTGATGAGTTCCACAATGAAGATTTTCAGAAACATCATGGCAAACTTATCACCTGGACATGCACGAGCACCTGCTCCAAAAGGAATGTAGTGGAACCTTTGGCCACTCACACCTATCTTTTCGTCCATTTCACTCCAGCGTTCAGGTTTGAATTCCTCTTTGTCGTCAAAGAGTTTGGTTGTTTGATGTGTGTCTCGGATGCTGTAGATCACATGCCAGCCTTCTGGAATCTGGTAGCCCTGTGGATGGAACATAGGAAGATTGTAGGACTGCATATCAAAGTTAGTCGTGATATAAATATGACTATCAAGCTTTACGTATTGAGGAAAACGGTAGATTCTGACTTAGGTCTTACCAAAATGTGGATTTGTGTAGATGAAACGTATAAGGATATTTTGACTCAAAGAATCTATGTGGTATTTCACAATCTCGTTCAGTCGTATGAATATCGCAAACATCGTCGTGTTTACAGCTTTGTCTTCATAAGATTTTATGTGTCACGAATTTCTTGTATCATATGAACAAGTGATCGAATAGTAAACGTTTACCTCAATCTCCATTGTTTTCTTGACCTTCCTGAATCCACCACCAACAGGCGGATACACTCGGAGCACCTCCTTCACCACGTGACCAACGTAGGTAAGCTTCTTTAAACTGTCAAAAGTCAGCTCCTCGTCAGAACTCAACAATCCATTCTCTTCGAGTTCTTCTTCGATTTGCTTTCGAACTCCTTCATCTTTACCTAAAGCCAGTAGTGTTGAATTTGTCGTGCTGGAACTGGTATCATTTCCTGCAAACCATAGTTCTAAGACTTTGTCTGCCATTTCGTCTGCTGTGAGTGAGGTAGTCGTTTTATCGAGATTCTTCAGTTCATCAAGGAGGGACCATTGTTGTGTCTCCGTGTGAAGTCTTTTCTTGATTTCCGTTATGAGCTGTTGTCGTGCTTTTAGACCCTTTATAAATGAGAAAGGTTCAGGCGAACATCATTGATAACAAACGGATGGAGTTTTCATTACATATGCAAACCAGCAATGTGTATGTATCGGAACATAGGACTTTCCTGTCTAGCACAACATTCCGACATGTATTCACTGCATTGCTGTGGCACGGTATTTCCTCACTACGCTACTGGGATTCTGAAGGATACTAAATAACCAGTGTCAAATGCTTAGTTATTTTGGTGAATGGTTGGGGAGTGTAAGGTACTTCATACATACCTTGGTCAATCCTGATCCAGGCAATTGCCATGGCAGTGAAAACAAGTTGCCGGTGAAAGTCTTAAATGAGTTGATTATTGACTGCAGGCTCTGATCATCAACATCAAATCCAATTAGGATGTTCGCAGCAAGTGACATTGCCAAGCGTTTGCAAATATCTGTTCCGAATTGTTCCCCCTTGCTGCACCAGTCCAAAATATGGTTTCTAACGAGGTTTTGAATCCTTGGGACATGTCTTTGTATAGCTGCAGGAGCTAGAGCACGGAGAAGTATCTTCTTCCTGATCTTGTGGCTGTCAGGACTTGCATTTATTACTCCACCTTGCCCGAACAGACGTTTGACTGACCTTGGCTGACAACTCTCAAGATTCTCGTGTTCACCCACCAAAATATGGCGTAAATTATCAGCTCCGGTGATTCTGATAGTGGGTTGTCCCATAAGATGTGTCTTGTATACGTTGCCGTACCGTTGTCGCCGAGACAGGAAGTAGTCAGAACCCTAAGGGAAAATGAACTTACGTTGTAGTTAATTCCCTTGAGTCCAAAATCCTAGAATTGCGATGTGTTCTCTGAATGAGATTCAGCAGGTTAGATTTACCCATGAACTTCGCAACAAAGCATGACTTACTTTTCTTATGAAGGACAGTGTCTCGCCCACCAATGGAAAGCCCATGGACCCTGGTGGGAGGGGCAGTTTGCTGCGGGGGTCCACGGCACGCTGGTAATACTGACGCCACAGCCAGGTTGTTACGATCATGGCGAGAAATAACCACAGCATGAATCGCGAGATGTCTTCAAGTATACCATCGTGGTGGTCCACAGAGAGAACCTCGGCATCTTGTCGTGGCTCACTGAAGACAGAAAGGTACAATACTTCAACCATTAAATTGTTGAAGAGACATGAATGGCCAAACAGATGAGATCGACTTAATACTGCCTTGCAAAAGGCACCGTTGATCCAAGCCCTGCCATATTTAACACTGTTCGTTGATGTTGACTGGACCCAACGTATTCACACTATCGCCCATCAGACAACAGCATACACTTACCATGTGTTTGTAGGTGTTTGGTGAACATCAAAGAAATTCACGCTTTTCACTGAATTCAGCAACTGTTTGAAAGCCTCGTCGTAGCACACGGCTGCCATCATGACAGGAAGGTGACTTAGTGCTGTCTATGTGTGGATGTGCTATATATGGCAGGAAGGAGCCAATGAAAACCTCGATGACTAACACGTTATTGTTTGTAACTGGAAACAAAGGAAGGAAAGTTCAGTCTCTCGTCTTGTACACAGTTTCAATTTAGGTCGCAGTCGCTATTTCCATGCAGGATGTTAGTTACTCTTCGAGGACCAGTACAATGCATTTTGGATGCATTATTTAGCATCTAAAGGCTTCAAGGTCATAGACTGTAACACTTTTATGTGGCATATAGCTGATTATGAGTAGAGATATCTCTTGGTCATGGAAAAGCTTTTGTAACTTTGACTGCGATAACATGATAACATGATAACATGCATGATAACATGCATGATAACACAAATATCACTGCGTTTGGTATCTTAGTTTCTAACTCCTGTATCGACGTCGTTTCAAACGACCATCTGATAATGCAAACATCAAGTATGTATCCAGTCTCTAATACCCCCAGCTATTGAGAAACCAAACCCAACATTAGGAAACGCGTTGTACTTATACACTGTCTACCAAATATTTAAGTGGTTGCTGACATCATCATTGAAAGCAAACCAGTCGATAGAAAGTTTGCGGTGACTAATCGTCTCTTCAGTCAACACGCATAAATTCTCAATAAATGGAAAATAACAAAATGTTTATAGCAGGAATATTGTTTTATTCACGTCTTCGCTGGACAAGTATATCACTGTATGACTCTGGTAACTGAACAGACCCATCCCCTCAATTGAGAACCTAGTGGATTAAAAATAAATGCTTCAACATAAACTAAAGGATATGTTTTTGTGCTTTTGGTGCTAACACCCATGGACCGGCTATATGAAGCTTGTTTTGTTGGTGGATTTTCATATACCTAATTATAAAACGTGTTGAATTTACGGAGGTTGCATATTTTGCTGCATATTATGGAATATAGATTCCTTTTCTGTTGAACAGTAGCTACATAAATCGATGTCTTGGTTTCCCCTTTTATAGGGGCGTGAATTTGTGGTTGGGATATTGTGATATTTGTGTGTAGAATCCGTGCATTGAAACACTAATATACTAGGCACATAAACAAACTGTGCATACAAAGATTTAAACCCTAAATGTATAAAATCTGTGTAGACACATGAGGATTTAAACTCAGAAATTAGTGACATGTATTCAGCATGCATGCACGCGCCACGTTCCGAGACGTCAGTGGTTTTGCCCTTGAGACGCGCAATACGTTGTTGCACGTGCATTCCGGGAAAGAGAAACAGAGCAAATGGATGCCACACAAAACTGTCACTTTTGAAATTTCTGCCCTTGCGATCGTTCAGAAAATTAAACGGCTATTGAAACCGCATTGCATGCCAAGGCTAACGTCTGCACAACGTCACCAGGCCATTTGGATGGTTTGAGGGGGAATGTCTGAACGACAAGTGACTGCACAGTTTCACAGTTCACCGGAACACCGTTTCTGCTCTAGTGATACGCTACCAGAACACAAATGACGTCATCGATCAGCCACGTTCTGGGCGTCCACATGTAACAACGCCAAGACAGGACAGATGGATAAGGGTGACCCATCTTCGCCACAGGTTTCAGACTGCTGTGATAACTGCCCAGACCATCCCAGGACTTCGCCGTATTCACCCCAACGCAGTTGGACCACGTTTACGTCATCACGGGATCAGACCACGACGTCCCGCCATACGACCTATCCTGACACAACGTAATCGACAAGCTCGCCGAATGTGGTGCAGAAATCATGTCCGCAGACTCCCAAATATGACATATGTTGCATTTGACCACTTTCTAAATGGCATCGTGTAATCATAGCTTTCGGCCGTGGGAGCCGTGCCAATTTACACTCATCAGAGGGGTACACAAAGTACGCAGTCTAGACTACCAGTTGTCCGACTTTCATTTTTGTGGAAGTCGCGGTGGCTGAGCGGGCTAGGCGGCTGACTTTGTGTGCTGGCGATTAGGTGCCTGACTCTGAGGGTGCGGGTTCGAATCCCGGATGGGACTCAACCGAAAAAAGTACTAGAATTTGTACTTCACTAAGAAAGTGAAATCCCAAATATGACATATGTTGCATTTGACCACTTTCTAAATGGCATCGTGTAATCATAGCTTTCGGCCGTGGGAGCCGTGCCAATTTACACTCATCAGAGGGGTACACAAAGTATGCAGTCTAGACTACCAGTTGTCCGACTTTCATTTTTGTGGAAGTCGCGGTGGCTGAGCGGGCTAGGCGGCTGACTTTGTGTGCTGGCGATTAGGTGCCTGACTCTGAGGGTGCGGGTTCGAATCCCGGATGGGACTCAACCGAAAAAAGTACTAGAATTTGTACTTCACTAAGAAAGTGAAATCCCAAATATGACATATGTTGCATTTGACCACTTTCTAAATGGCATCGTGTAATCATAGCTTTCGGCCGTGGGAGCCGTGCCAATTTACACTCATCAGAGGGGTACACAAAGTACGCAGTCTAGACTACCAGTTGTCCGACTTTCATTTTTGTGGAAGTCGCGGTGGCTGAGCGGGCTAGGCGGCTGACTTTGTGTGCTGGCGATTAGGTGCCTGACTCTGAGGGTGCGGGTTCGAATCCCGGATGGGACTCAACCGAAAAAAGTACTAGAATTTGTACTTCACTAAGAAAGTGAAATCCCAAATATGACATATGTTGCATTTGACCACTTTCTAAATGGCATCGTGTAATCATAGCTTTCGGCCGTGGGAGCCGTGCCAATTTACACTCATCAGAGGGGTACACAAAGTATGCAGTCTAGACTACCAGTTGTCCGACTTTCATTTTTGTGGAAGTCGCGGTGGCTGAGCGGGCTAGGCGGCTGACTTTGTGTGCTGGCGATTAGGTGCCTGACTCTGAGGGTGCGGGTTCGAATCCCGGATGGGACTCAACCGAAAAAAGTACTAGAATTTGTACTTCACTAAGAAAGTGAAATCCCAAATATGACATATGTTGCATTTGACCACTTTCTAAATGGCATCGTGTAATCATAGCTTTCGGCCGTGGGAGCCGTGCCAATTTACACTCATCAGAGGGGTACACAAAGTACGCAGTCTAGACTACCAGTTGTCCGACTTTCATTTTTGTGGAAGTCGCGGTGGCTGAGCGGGCTAGGCGGCTGACTTTGTGTGCTGGCGATTAGGTGCCTGACTCTGAGGGTGCGGGTTCGAATCCCGGATGGGACTCAACCGAAAAAAGTACTAGAATTTGTACTTCACTAAGAAAGTGAAATCCCAAATATGACATATGTTGCATTTGACCACTTTCTAAATGGCATCGTGTAATCATAGCTTTCGGCCGTGGGAGCCGTGCCAATTTACACTCATCAGAGGGGTACACAAAGTACGCAGTCTAGACTACCAGTTGTCCGACTTTCATTTTTGTGGAAGTCGCGGTGGCTGAGCGGGCTAGGCGGCTGACTTTGTGTGCTGGCGATTAGGTGCCTGACTCTGAGGGTGCGGGTTCGAATCCCGGATGGGACTCAACCGAAAAAAGTACTAGAATTTGTACTTCACTAAGAAAGTGAAATCCCAAATATGACATATGTTGCGCAGACTCCTGTTTTGGTGGAGAAATGTTGTTTTTACAGATGAGTCCAGGTTTAACATTTCCCAGAGTGATAGACGTCAACGGGCCACGTAGGAGAACGTTATGTGTCTTGGAGATGAATCGCTTTGGTTCCGTTCTGATTTGGGATTTGGGGTGGAATAACAGCACGCCAAAGAAATCCTTTGGTGATTGTTCAGGGCAACTTAACTGGTGTGGGCTACAGGGACCAGATTCTTCAACCTGTGGCAATTGCTTTTCTTCAACGTCATGACCCTGGGTTAACATTCCAACAGGACAATGCCTGCCCTCATACGGCAAGGGTTGCTAAGGATCTCTTGCAACACATCAACGTTGACTTACTGCCTTGGCCTGCAAATTCACCAGATCTCTCCCCGATGAGGCATGTTTGGGACGAGGTGGATCGACGTCTACGCCGTCTTCCTCATCCACCAGATAACGTCCTTGACCTTGCAACAGAACTTGAGAGAATCTGACGTGAAGTGCAGAAAACAAATGATTGAGTTTGGGAAGTGTCAGTGACTTAAGAATTGTGTTTTTACCTACTGGAGGTAAGTCACGAGCAGACCATATTGCCATTAATGTTTCACATTGTCGAAGTTCGTTTTCATAATTCATCTAGATCATTTCATTCAATTCAAAGAAAACGTGATGCCAAGCAGTTGAAAAGGTTCCTGTTTCCAATTTAGATTCCATTCTGGACATACTTTCAATTTCGATCTTTTCTTTGAACCTTTCCATAAAAGTTTTGTTTCATCAGTATTTACTTTTAAACCAGAGAAACGAGCAACAGATGTTGAAGTCTGAGTACTGGGTAGAGCCATCTTTCACACCCATTGAGTGTCATCTGCCAAATGAAGAAGAAGATATTCCTTATTTCCATTTTTGAATACATTTTATGTCTCTATTATTCCAAATAAGTTTGCTAAAATTTCTACACAAAGAAGAAATATATAAGGATATAATGGATCTCCCTGACGACATCCTCAGGATATGGTAAAGAATTTTGATCCAAAACCATTGACTAGAATACATGATTCTGTTACATTATAGAAGGTATTTATCAGTGTTTGCATTGTCTCCAAAACAGAAAAAGGACCGTATTCTGTCTATATACTTTCAATCATCCGTAACGAATGCTTTTTCGAAGTCTACTAAGAGTGATAGGCTTGGGATCTGATGGTCTTCCGGGTGCTGAATCACATCATGTATCTGCCTGGTTATGTCTCAGATGTATCTGCCAGACATAAATCCTTTCTGATCTTCGATTACAAGCAGTTCTAGTACGTTTTTGATTCTGTGGGAAATGGCAATAGAGGCAGTTTTATGAAAGATTGAGAGAAGAGAAATTGGAGGCCAAAATAGTATCTATTTACTTCTTCCATACTCTCCTGTTGTTCGCCATGATTATTACTTTGGCTATGCTCTAGCCGACTAGTTGCTTTAACCAAATAGCTATAGATTCTAATCTAAGAAAATATAATTTTGGTTTCTCCCCATGTTCGGAACAGTCTGCCTTTGACCTAACAATGAATAACCACAAATCACGAACTACAAAACGAAATAACTCCGTCGAGTCGATATTTTCCCTCTCACTGCACCACGTGGTTGCACAATGTGATCTACAGGATTATTCTGCCTCTGGTACGCGGACAGGGAGTCTATAAACAAACTTGAAAGTTATCTTATCTACCCTGTTTTCTTGGACGTTGAGCGATTTGACGAGAAAGTCTCTCAACACTTTTCCTGTATCCTCCTGAGGGGACTAAAGTATTACATATTCCGGTTCTGATAGAAGAATCGTGACTTTTCTTTCTTCTTCTTCGAGTGCCGACGCGTGAAGGTCCCAGGGTAGAATAGGCCTTCAGCAATCCATGCTTGCCATAAAAGGCGACTATGCTTGTCGTAAGAGGCGACTAACGGGATCGGGTGGTCAGGCTCGCTGACTTGGTTGACACATGTCATCGTTTCCAACTTGACGATCGATGCTCATGTTGTTGATCACTGGATAGTCTGGTCCAGACTCGATTATTTACAGACCGCTGCCATATAGCTGGAATATTGCTAAGTGCGGCGTAAAACTAAACAATAGGCTAGTGTGAGTAGGTTTTCTGACAAAACATCCACTTGCAAGTTTTGAGATCGATTGGATCTTTGTGTGAAGAGTTATTAACAAAAACCTGGGACTACATGCATTTCATGCCAAACAGTACGCTACCTCACCGCTCCCATGAACGCAGACACACTTCAAGGCAAAAAAGGAATCAGTTCACCCAACATCTGCATAACTGATATATTACTGTATTATAGAGTTTCTTTTGTTAATGTGAAGCATGTTGGAAGTAACCTCCCCTTAATCACTGATGCGAAAGCTGAAGGATCGCTATTCAACTGCTAATTTGTAACTGAAGAGAATTTCGCATTATGTGGACACTCGCTCACCGTGTTGAAGACATGGTTTTGATACCCAACATTCTCAAGTTTTTTAATCCTTGGGACATATCCTTGTATAGCTGCAGGAGCTAAAGCCGGGGGCAGAAGCTTCTTCCTGATCCCGTGGCTGTCAGGATTTGCATTTACTACTCCGTCTGGCCCTGGCAGACGTTTGAGAGATGTTGGCTGACTGTCTCAAAACTGACATGGTCCCTCATGATAATATGGCGCACATATCAGCTCAGATTTAAAAGTGACAAAATCCTTTTAACATCCACTAGAAGTGTGTGCTCAAATAAGTGTTTGTCATACATCGATAACCATATTATGAGCATATGTTTTTCAAAATACGCCAGGTGGTCGTCAAAAGGTGAGCGTATGCAGCTTTCTGGAAAACCCTTTCGTCATGCAATCATATGGAGCGGTTTTGTTGACCGAACCCTTTCCTCTTCTTTATTTCAAGGACATGATGAACCAGAGAACAGGGATTGGCTATTTTGTAAGGTTAGATCATATCTATAGCTGATGCTGGATTTTCACTTCTTTTCGGCGTTACACAACAACCAATCATTCAACTGACATCTTGATCTAATTACGAGTACCTCATTTCGATTTTGCCAATACGAGGAGAAATTCTGATTTGCATAAAGAAACTGATGACTGGGTTCCGTCTTATTGTGCAACTTGTTACAATAACCAGTGTAGAATTTTAGCCTAATTCATTTAAGTGGATGCATGAATATTAATCAGTATGATTTGATACATCTAGGCACTTGTATATTGCAACACTCTTTCTAATACTTGCAAATGCGTCGTACAGCGTGCTCTGTCGTAAAACGACCTTTGACAAACCAAAACCTGCAAACCACGGAAATCTCAAACCAAGGTTCTGTTGCTTGAAACGTTTGGCGGTCTGATACGGAAATGATATCATACCAATCTCATTGTGCGTTACAAAATTCTAATGAATAAGCGAAAAAAGACATAACAGGTGTAACCAGTGATCCAAATGCATTGTGAATCATTTTACGACCTCATCAAACAAGGACAGCCCTGACGTCTCAGTTAAGGCCATGCTGCCTACATCTCGCCGTAAAGCGTAGGGATACGGTGTTATTAAATCTTAGAATTAAAATTCATTTGTAAATACCATTTTTTCATGAAACAAGGAATTGGAATTCAGTGTAACCAGAGTTCTTTGCGATGTCTATTTTCACTTTCCCTCGAGAAAATTCGGATCGACAGAAAAGTAGGTCTGAATAGGCTAAAGAGACCCTTGTTTCGGTTTCCACTCACGTTTGTGAGGAATGAATATTCAGTGCCATTTGAAAACTGAGAGATGTAACATGGTGCTGTGATGGACGCTCTTACTATTGTACGACGGGTAACTGTAAGCCGAGACAGTCCTGCTCCCAGGAAACCTTTTGCAATATACCGACTGGCGCGGCGAGGAATTTTGCATTCCTCGAAAAGTTCACAAATGCAGTGAATAAACTAAATGGAGTAATCGATCTTTTATACCCACCAATACCACGATGTGATCCCCAAGGTTCACGTCCATTAGATGTTCTGTGACATGACATGCATCCATTGAAAATCATGCTGTCACGTACATGTATTTCATGCCGCATGCATTTGGATATGATGTTTTAGGACACCATATCACCATAGGAATCATCAAGAAAACAAACGTATTTTCTTTGTAAAAACCTCCCTGTATCAATGCACTACTGCATCAAAATGTCATTTTCGTTATGCCGTCTTTTTAGAGCGTATCCTCATGAAGGAGAGTGGAAACGTGAAGATTATTAAATTTGCAGCGGCCCAGCTGACATTCCTCCGGAGCTGCTTACATTTGTTCTTATCCACATCACCTGCTTACAGGCGCTTTGTTTCACAAGTATCACTCTCAATGCAAATTGTTGATGGTTCCTTAAAACTGAAATATTGTGAAAAATTGGAAGATCTTTGCCTGAGAATAGTGCGTTATTTCTCTAGTTTGCAAATTTCAAATGCTGGGACATAAATTGTCTGGTTTCAATAATCCTTTTCTGGCTTACCCAAACGTTTAGAAGCAATATAGAGAACTTAACTCAGCAGTTGTGTCCACTAGGTTTGACGTTAATTGTCTTGAACCCCATTTCAACATTACTTTAATTGTTACATTTTTTTCAGCGACGCAGAGTGTAATTTTTTCTTACTTTGGGCAATTCCAATGGTTCCTGCAGGAGAGGCAACAAATCTTCTAAATGAATGATGTCATTTGTCTTTTGTCAACTTAGTGTGACTATGTCAGAAACACGCTCAGGCATTCGTTGGCTGTCTTCCTAACCAAATTAGTGGCAAAGTCGTTTACTTTGTGATTACATCCACGACCCATTGCTGTACATAAAGGTCGAATCCAGTCATTAGAATTTTCTCTTGACATTCTCTTTAGTAGGGCTTCATTTAGGCCACTGGAATGGTGATATATGTTTCTCTCCCAACAGTTATGCAACGGATGGAGTGATTATTACAATTGAAACATTAGTAGACACGGTAGGAAATAAATCTGTTGATGCCTTGTGTAAGCTGGCTGACGCGTGTTTATAATGTCAGTGTTGTCTCCAACATACATCAATCCACAAAATGTACACGTACACTGATTTTTTTCAAATGTTTCTGTGCAGCATGTTTTAGTTCTATAGTTAGATTGAATTCACAACGAACCATCAAAATACATTCCATTCTTTTGCCCTAAACACTGTTGAATAAGTTACTGCTTTGTGTCAAATCGCTCTTTAGTTAGTGATTGAAATTAGGTTTATGTCGCTTTGACCAATATTCCAGCAATATGACTTCGGAGACATCAGAACTGGGCTTCACACATTGTGCCCATGTGGGGGAATCGAACGCGGGTCTTCGGAGAAGTGCTATGCCACTTACCGCTCCTTTCTTTGATGAGCTCAGAACACTAGGCATTCTATTTACACCTAGAGTAATAGTTAGGCACACAGTGACACTTATCAGTGTTTGTTGTTTATGCACCAAGGAAGTTCAGCATCTAGTGAGAAACCTTATCGTGCACAGTATAGTGAAGGAAAATGCAGGTCCCGGAGAAAGTTCCGGCCTTTTGCTGGTGCGCGACTTTTGTAGTAACCACTCCTATGCATCAGTCATGTTTAATGATCATTGGATTGTTTGCTCCAGATTCAATCATTTACAGACCGCCGCCATACAGCTGACATATTGCTGAGTTTAACGTAAAACTAAACTCACTCACTCATATGCAAACGTTATATTTGGAATTATAAGATGTGTTGTATATCGGAAAGGTTTACTATATGTGTACAGTAATGCCATGTGATGTTCTAACAGGATACGGTCCATCTATAGGCCAAATCAACGTACCTGTGGTATCCTGTATCAACGTACCTGTGGTATCCTGTATCAACGTACCTGTGGTATCCTGTATCAACGTACCTGTGGTATTAACAAACATGACGGACTAATGATGGTATCTGTTGGTTACTTCTTCTGTCTTGTTGGTATCCTATGCGTCGTTTGAGAAGAATCAAACAATAGGAAGTGAACACGGTTATAAGTCGTATTTAACGACTGTCTCGCTACATGACGACCTGCATGTGTGTATATGTGCGGCTGCTTGTGCTAGCCCAGATGTACACTGCTTTTTTTCAATAGAGCTAGCTCACTGAGATACCATGCTGCAGTTAAACATGAATACCCCACTCCGACACATTATACTGACTCCGAGCCGACCGGTCCCTGTTGCACCCATTAATCCCGTGCACCAAGCAGGGACATATAAGTATGATATTTCAACGTCTTTTGGTATGATGTGGCCGTTGATCGAACCCGGAACCCTACGCTCTCCGGACGAACGGTGCAACCACTACACCGCGGAGGCGGTTCAAACAATATTGTGTGGAAAATTGGAACTTTCATTTAAGTATTCTTAGATTTATTAAAGATTGTTGCTTTAATGTAAATTTAATCAGATTGAATTTAAATTTGGCTATATATTTCAAGTATGCTCAGATTATAGACAGAACCACAAAACGTTACTATCTAGTGCAACAACATCACCTCATCCATATTGGGACGAGTTGTAGATCGTTGGCTTGAAGCTCACAATGTAGGTTCATCCACCTGTAGCTGCCCGGCATTTCATAGCCCTACATAACGACTGTTTTCAGCTGGGATAAATCCATTCTGTCCCAGCCATGTGTTCATAGGTCGGCTTCACATGTCATCTGTATCACATACATTAACAAAATTGTTTGCACTATCGCCCAATCAACGATGCTTGTGCATAACTGGAACTTTACTGGCGCCGATTCGCTGACCCTTTGTCAAAACTGCAACTGTACTGGCACCGAAATGAAACATCACAAAAGGTTAGGCATCACGCATCCGTTGTTTGTTTCAGTATTTTGTGATTCAACTGTCGACGTGTCATGCAAGATTCAGTTTAGTCTACATTCCAGGTCAGTGGCGTTAAGCCAACTTACAGGCATCATGCAAGTGACTTGGTAGTTACTTAACCATGTGGCAATGATTTAAGGTTTGGCTCTTGTGTCACCATTCTTGAAACTTGTGCGTCACTAGTAGGATTCGAACCCACCATTTCCGTATTGAAGGCTAACGGAGAAACACTCCTGTCTATGGCATATTTACTACCAAAAACATTTACCATTTCTAACATAAATTCTTCGAGTACGACAGCGTATTAGGGCCACGGTGAAAAATTGTTTATGTGTCACTATCTCCTACGTAGGACCTACTATCATCTACGTAGGAGATAGTAAGTCCTACGTAAGAGATATTAAGTAGTACGTAGATGTTAACTACTAAGTCCTATGTAGGAGATACTAAGTCCTACGTAGGAGATATTAAGTCCAACGTAGGAGATGGTAACACCCAAAAAACTTTCCACCGTGGCCCTTATACGCTTCCGTATTTGAGTGACATTTTGATGCTACGCTGGTGTGATGAACAACGGACATACTTCTATGGATATACAATGTCTTCGTTAATATGAGCGACCTTTCTGTGAATAGCTACTGCTACCATCATCAGGCAAGTGATGTACAATACTGCAGGCAAGGGCTATGTGTACATAGTCTGAACAGTTCGTCAATTGATGTTAACACAACATTGTTGGTGTGCAGTGTTGGTGAAATGAGGTACAAACAGACATGGCATACAGTGATAACACATATAGATGAGTAAATACAGACATGGCATATAGATGAGTAAATACAGACATGACAAGTATAGATGGGTAAAGAGAGACATGGCACATATAGATGAGTAAATAGAGACATAACACATACAGATGAGGTAAAGACAGACATGACACATATAGATGAGGTAAAGACAGACATGACACATATACATGGGTACAGACAGCCATGACACATATAGATGAAGTAAAGACAGACAAGACACATATGCATGGGTACAGACAGACATGACACATGTACATGAGGTAAAGGCAGACATGACACATATACATAGGTACAGACAGCCATGACACATATAGATGAGGTAAAGACAGACAAAACACATATAGATGAGGTAAAGACAGGCAAGACACATATGCATGGGTACAGACAGACGTGACACACATGCAAATGAGGTAAAGGCAGACGTGACACATATAGTTGAGTAAAGACAGGCATGACACATATACATAGGTACAGACAGGCATGCCACATATATATGAGGTACAGACACACGTGATACACACAAAAGAGGTACAGACAAAGATGACACATCGAGCCATGAGACATGAGATATCGATGAGACATAGAGAGACATCGTACAAACCGACAGACAGGACACGTGTATTTGGTACATACAAATGCATGGCCCATGTACACTAGGTGCTGACTAGATAGAAATAGCACATACAGACTGATTACAGATAGGAATGACACATATAGATGGGGTTCAGACATCTATGACACACACATATGTGATTCAGACATCACATACATTGGGGAATGTTGTTCCATGTCCATGTTCCATGTCTGAACAATGCTTGTCCCAATCGAGCAAACGTCAATGGTTGATTCTGGGCTTGAGGTAAACATCGTTCCATTACATACCCAGCATGCACGATTGCGGACAGGAAACAGTTGGCTGTGAACAACGCACCATCGAAACACCTCCTGTGCCAGTCGGTGATACTGGAACAAAACTGGACGTTTTGCAGGCTGTCGGGGTCGGATGTTGTACTCCCTCAATCGATTAGGTACAGTCCTTGAACTGATTGGACGTAAGAGAGGAATGATTCGAGCAGTCAAACTGGCAGTCTGGCAGGGTGGAAGCGCTGTCCATCGAGGAAATGGAGTTGCTTTTGGGGCAACTTCACATTCCGTGTGGACAGCACTTCCACCCTATAAGTATGGAATCGATTTCTTTGATGTGTCAGTCGAATGTGGCTTACTGACGTGACGTCGGACGGCTGGCCGGAGCCAAATCTCTAGCTCGTGCTCTCTTAATGTTGAAAACATCTCCACAGAGATGAGATCGTGTTTCGATGGACGCCCAAATGTTTGGCCTCTTAATGTTGGGCGACATCATTCTCCAGCATAACCACGGAGCAGAGGCGCCAATGTTCTGGATGGCGTACTTGCAGTTTAGCTTGAAATTACCTTGTTCAGAGACTAGAGAATAGGGCTGGGACGGGTCGGGTACAGCTAGAATCGAGTCCTATTTCTAGGAATCGAGTACCCGGTTAAGGAGAGAACTCTGTAATGACAAGGGCAGATAATAATTTATCTTTTTTCCAGTATTGACGTAACGCAGATGTATATCATTGGTTTTGTCCGATTAATGGAGGTTATTATTAACGACTGTAGCTTATCTATGCAAGGACAGTGAGTAGTCAAGTTACTGTAACGGCGGGGATGAAAGGTTCTGTATTTTAACGAGGAATGTAAATAATGGTGTTACTTTCTATACATACCGAAACATGAGTCTCATTAACCTGCTTTTCAGACGATCCGACTTTTCTCGTGTGAAAGTGTAAATTGACACCACAAACAACTCTGGTTAAACTGAGTTCCAATTCCTTGTTTCATAAGAAAATGGTATTTACAAATGAATTTTAATTTTAAGCTTTAATTGCATCGTCATTCTCTACTTTATGTCGAGGTTCAGGCAGCATACCTTAACTATGGAATCACAGATTGCCCCTGTCTGATGAGGTCGTAAAACGATTTGCAATGCATCTGGCACACTAGTTAAACATGTTATATGTTGTTTTGCGCTTATTGAGCGTAGTTCTGTAACGCACAATAAGGTTGATTTAATATCAGTTCCGTCAGAGACCGTTAAACTTTTCTAGCGGCAGAGCCAGGTTTCCATTTGTCAGAGCTACGGCGTATTTACTGGGCTTAGAAGGGGCTTAGTGTTGCAATATACAACTGCGTAGACTTATCAGATCACACTGATTAATATTTATGCATCCAGTTAAATGACATAGTCTAAAAATAGTGGACTGGTTATCGCATTAAGCTGCGCAATAGGACGGAACCAAGTAAACAGGAAACGAGACTGTTCCGTAATCAATGTTTTGACATGTAGTTAAAGGACTAGGGGTTGGGGTAAGGTGGGGTTGGGGGTATTCATATTGTTCGTGCAACTCCATAAAAATCATTCCCCCTAGCCATCAATCATAAACTGTCTCTATAACGATGTAAATTAAACAGCCTGAGACCAGTTTCGGTGTCTTATTCACACGCTCTCAAGTTTTCTGTAATAATCTCTGTCAGGTCGTGCTTGAATATTCAGTAACCCGAAACGCTGTTTCTTACATTGCAGTGTACTCCATTGCGATTCGGATCAGTACATCACACAGTGTTCAGACAATAGGGCACACGTGCATGTGGTACCCAATACCAGCTGTAGTTGACTGAACCGTAGAACCTTTACTCCACCCTGGGCCACTTGCCCCGCCCTGATAGTCAACTGCTGCATACATACTACCCCCCGGGACACAGGGTCTGGTCACATTGGCATTGGGTGACAGAGAGCCCACAACCGTCTTTCTATGGAAAGTGCCACTATGACCAAATGTTGTATCACTGACACTTAAACAGTGTGCCAGTGTAAGATTGAAAACATACCCGCGTTATAATAAGCCCGCTGCAAAGTCATCCAACACCGGCTTATCTGTATGTACATAATTTTGAACAAAACATTTTGATAAAACCATAAATATGTGTACACAAGCCATTCCACATGGCATTACGAGAGACCATATAAAAAACAGAAACACGAATCCATGTTTACATCATATTGCCAAGAATATACATATCAAATCAACGGTGTTTACAGTAACTAAGCATGTTCACAGTGTGGAGACAGTGAGGGTCATTATTCAACGACGTGCATCATTTCAGTGCGTGACACAGGTTATTTTTCAATAGCAGACTAGTGCTTCAGTGTGTAAAAAGGTCGTCCGGTCTTGAAAAGTGGGATCAACTCTCCGAGTAAAAATTCATTGTTGAAAAGGTACCTGCCGGGTATGTTTTCAATCTTACACCGACACACTGTCAGAATGTTATTTGTACCTTTTCAACGCGGGTATGTTTTCAGTGTTACACCGGCTCAATAATTCGGTTAATGTTATTAGGTCAAGTTATTATTAGACAGGGCTATTCTTAGATAGAGCTATACTTGCTGACAGCGCTGAGATTCAAAGGCGGCACGTTTCACATCACATTATTCTGGTTCAAAGTGTTTCCATTGTTTCTTGTCCATCTCCAAACTGTTATGATTGTTGTCACCCCGAACCACACTGCTACGCAAGGTAAACAGTGACATAAACAGTGCTTAGGCTAAACGCGACCAAGAGTTATCGGTCGTTCACTTGCTCACCCCACACGAACATTTTGCATTCTCTATTTTGTATCTACTCACCATATTATAACAAGCCGTCAAATGATAGTAATGATACTTTATTTGCCCGACAGAGGAATTCATTTTACAATAGAGAGGCATACAGAATGGTTATAACAAATCAAGCAAAGAAACACGATCACGTAAAATAGAGATGAGAAGATAACTCAGTCTGTATACTGTAAGAGACTAGTAGACGAATGGATTATAATTGTGGCTAGGTCTAACATTCATTTGAAAGTTTAATGCTAACAGGCATAACATATGTTTGGGCGGAGTTTAGGAACGAGTAATCTACGTCCAGATTGTAAAAGTTTAAAGCAACAAGGTAAATCATGGGATGGAGTACAATTCACGCATGTCGCATGTATATCTCATGTGAGAGAGTCAACAACAGGGTGTGGCAGACTGACTTCGTGAACAGAGGACATTCAGTAACACAGTCGGGCCATGTAAACGAAGATAAACGCACCATTTGGCCTTAGTGGAGTATAATTGTAATTTTGAGCTAGATGAAAATTGGAAATGCCAGTATTTTACGTAAGACTGAAGAAACATTGCGACACTCAACACAGATTCGCAGATGGGAGAAAGTAAAATTCAATGAAACAAACACCGTTCACACTGATAGAGATACCTCTTGTGCATAATTGTACAGAAAGCGTCTTTTCGTGCGAGTGTGCGTGTGTGCGTGTGCCTCGGGACATGAACTGATGTCAAGAGGTCCCCGTTCAGGATCATGAAGACTTTGCTTCTCCAGCGACTTTTTTCAATGGTCCTGTATGGTGTGCCTGGTCCAGTGGATATAGGGTGTTTTGTTTCACCTTCAGAAAAGGCAGGACAGCAAGATGAGCTCGACGATATAGTGCTGCGCAGGAAGACTGGAGGAGAAAACACCACATGTATTGTAAAGCCATCTCCCCCTCCCATGACCGACTGTCTGCGCCACCGTCAGTCTCTGGCGTCCGTGTTTATGTCCAAAGGCTTGTCAACGCAAGGATCTACCCGGCCAAATACTACCCAGTTTGTTCTTGATGACCAGGGCAGCAAACACACAGGATGTAGAGAGACATCGGAGGTAGCCATAAAGATGTGTTACAGACAGCGGGGTAAACATGTAGATGTGTTACAGACACCAGAGAAAACATATGGCTGTGGAACAGACACCGGGGTAAACACAGAGATGTGGTACAGACAACGGGTAAACATAGATGTGTTACAGACACCAGGGTAAGCATAGAGATGAGTTACAGACACTTGGGGTAAACATAGAGATGTCTTACAGACACCGGTGTAAACATGGATATGTGGTACAGACACTGGGGTAAAACATAGAGATGTGGTACAGACAAAGGGTAAACATAGATGTGTTACAGACACCAGGGTAAGCATAGAGATGAGTTACAAACACCTGGGGTAAACATAGAGATGTGTTACAGACACCGGGGTACACATGGATATGTGGTACAGACACTGGGATAAAACATAGAGATGTGGTACAGACACCGGGGCAAACATGGATATGTGGTACAGACACCGGGGTAAACATGGATATGTGGTACAGACACTGGGATAAAACATAGAGATGTGGTACAGACACTGGGGTAAAACATAGAGATGTGGTACAGACACTGGGGTAAAACATAGAGATGTGGTACAGACACTGGGATAAAACAGAGATGTGGTACAGACACCGGGGTAAACCATAGACATGTGTTACGTACATCGGGCTAAATAATAGAGATGTGGCACAGATATAGATATATAGATATGAAGAATGGAAGCACACTTGTGAAATATTATGATAAACGTGTTCTGACCACATTGAAGTGATTGTAAAGCCTTTCCCGATAAAAGCATGAACATCATGCGTAAGAATTCACCATCCCGCGATCTGCACGTGCGCTGTACTGCCTTTGAGAAACCCCAAGACTCCCGTTTACTCAGACAATATACCATGAAGGTGAAAAAGTAATCAAGCAACTGGTTTGTTTGAAGCAATTGTCTCTCAACAGGACATTGTCAGGCGCTTCAATTGTCACCGAAACACTATTGAAGCTTTAGGACGCGGATACCGCCATACTAACGACATTCAAGAACGACCGCGGACAGGACGTCCAAGCGGAAGCGTTGTTCTGCAGCAAGACAACGCCAGCGTGCACACCACATGAGTTTTACAGATGTTTATGTCATAATGTTGCCGTTTTGCCTTGGCCTGCGATTTGACCTGATATTTCCCATAATGAGCACATAATGGATGAAATGAAGCTGTGATTACGTCGCCAGCCACACCCTCCAGCGATCGTGCAAGAACTGACTGCAGCACTAAAGAGGATAACATTCCTCGTGTCTCCCTGAGACGTCTGATTGGGTCGATGAGACGTCGTTGTAATGCAACGATTCCGGCAAATGGATATCTGATATTAAGGATGTGAAATTACCTTTTGACCCCTCGAGTGTTCTTGGACCTCTGGGTTGGGTATAGGAACGCTTACGTTCAAAGGAACGTCTTGCTGATTGTTTGTTCAACTCGTAATGTGCTTGTCTATCCATAAAAAATGTCGGCTCGTTTAATATTTCAAATTGACTGATTAAACCTTAGAATGATACAATGCAAAGTTTCGTTTTGAATAGATGTGGTACAGACACTAGGTGTACACATTTAGGTGTGATACAGACACTAAGAGGTACACATATAGATGTGGTACAGACACGGAGGTACACACATAAATGTGGTACGGACACCTGAGTTAACATGTAGAAGTGGTACAGACACCTGAGTTAACATGCAGAAGTGGTATGGACACCTGAGTTAACATGCAGAAGTGGTGCGGGCACCTGAGGTAACGTGTAGAAGTGATACGGACACCTGAGTTAACATACAGAAGTGGTACGGACACCTGAGTTAACATGCAGAAGTGGTGTGGACACCTGAGTTAACACGTAGAAGTGGTGCGGACCATTTGTTAAACATATAACCTGGCTAGCGAAAGAAAATACATAGGTTCTGTTTCTTCCAATAAGATAAAACTAAAAAAACCTTTTGATGAAATATAAAATGTATGTTGAAGCACATGCAGATGAGGCACAGACACGGGGTTTTACATACAGTTTTCGTACAGACAAATGGGTAAACATATAGACGTGGTACTGGGCACAGAAAGATACATCACGTACAGGTTGGTTTCAGAACGATGTGTCACACATAGGTTGGGTACAGAAACATGTTTCACATATAGGTTGGGTACAGAAGATGTTTCACATATAGGTTGGGTACAGAAAGATGTTCCATATAGGTTGGGTACAGAAGATGTTTCACATATAGGTTGGGTACAGAAGATGTTTCACATATAGGTTGGGTACAGAAAGATGTTCCACATATAGGTTGGGTACAGAAAGATGTTTCACATATAGGTTGGGTACAGAAGATGTTCCACATATAGGTTGGGTACAGAAAGATGTTTCACATATAGGTTGGTACAGAAAGATGTTTCACATATAGGTTGGGCACAGAAAGATGTTTCACATATAGGTTGGGTACAGAAAGATGTTTCACATATAGGTTGGGTACAGAAAGATGTTCCACATATAGGTTGGGTACAGAAAGATGTTTCACATATAGGTTGGGTACAGAAAGATGTTTCACATATAGGTTGGGTACAGAAAGATGTTTCACATATAGGTTGGGAACAGAAAGATGTTTCACATTAAGGTTGGGTACAGAAAGATGTTTCACATATAGGTTGGGTACAGAAGATGTTTCAGATATAGGTTGGGTACAGAAAGATGTTCCACATATAGGTTGGGTACAGAAAGATGTTTCAAATATAGGTTGGTACAGAAAGATGTTCCACATATAGGTTGGGTACAGAAGATGTTTCACATATAGGTTGGGTACAGAAGATGTTTCAGATATAGGTTGGGTACAGAAGATGTTCCACATATAGGTTGGGTACAGAAAGCTGTTATATAGGTTGGGTACAGAGAGCTGTTCCACATATAGGTTGGGAATAGAAAGATGTTTCACATATAGGTTGGGTAGAGAAAGATGTTTCACAAAAAGATTGGCTACAGAACCACATATGACATAAAGGTTGGCTGGAGAAAGATATATGAAGTGTAGACTGGGTACAGAAAGGTATACCTGATCTAAGTTGGGGACAGACATAAACCACAAATTTGGATTGGGCTCAAAGATACATATGAGATATAAATGGGGTGCGGACAAATGGATAAATGCAGGTTGTAGAGGATGGACAGGGCTACAGGCAGGGTACAATAAACAGGACATATGTTAAAGTGGCACACACGTACAAGACACATACTTGATCCCATATGCAGTCGAAGTACACGGAGCTGACACAATACCGTACTGCTGCGTGCTGGCCATATTCTAAACAAGGGGTGACCTTGTTATCAAATCATGGCTGATAGTTCACAACATTATTAAAGTAGTCTATACACTCAGCCTACGTTGTGTCGACCTTCATGATCAGGAGTCGACTTACGTTGTTTCAAGTGAGTGAGTTTAGTTTCACGCCGTACTCAGCAATATTGCCCATATATCCCACTTGCGAAGATCGATGTTCATGCTGTTGATTACTGGAGTGTCTGGTTCAGATGCGATTATTTACAGACCGCCGCTATATGAGTGCGGCGTAAAACTACTCACTCACTCACTAACTCATTTGATCAGGACAACCAAGAATAATAGTTTTTCTGAAACACCATGTGATGCTATCCAGTGCACAGTGTAGTATGTAGAGGTATTTAGAACTGAGATATAAATATGACAAAGGGATGTTATTATTGGTAACCTGACACACATGTGTGAATGGGCAGTTGTGCATGTATAAATATATCTACATGATGTCCATAATAACAGTTCATATGACGCATAACATATTTTATGGACTCGATTGTTGTCTTTTGCCCATCTCCATCAAGACAGGTAACCAGCTGTAAGTTAGGGAGAGGTCAAGTTGTCACGTAATGAAATGTTCTTTTCTTATGCTACCTTTTAATGCATACAAATACAAAATATTAGAACATTTGACTTTAAGTATCGACAATGAAACCAAGCATCAAACATCCATAATCTTAGATGGAATGTCCCACCTCTGACCTACTTCACGCCGGTATGTACTGAAACTACCTACGTAGCGGGCTCAGAAATGTGCCGGCTCAATAATTGGGTTAAGGAAATAGGTCAAATAATTATTTGATGTTGCTATTCAAATCGTGTTTGATGACATCATTGAGATTCTACAAGCGGCTTATTACACACCAAACGAAAGTGTTCCGGGTGTTACTTAAAATACAAACTGCAAATCGCAATGATTCTGTCGCCCTGCATCGCGCGACTACTGAAGGTAATAGTGACACAGGCAGTGATTAGGTCGATCTATAGAGTTATCGATCGTTCTCTGTCTCCCTTCACCACAAGAATTATTAGTAGTTGCATTTAGGTTTACCTAGTCTCCATAATATGACAAATCATGAAATTAAAGTATGCCTTTTACATATGTTATGCGTGTCTATTGCTCGGATTTGTTCCGTGGTTCTGGTGTGGAAAGGTCTTTACACATGAGAGGAGCAGTTAAAGAAAGCTGGCCTCATGACCCAGTGGGCAAGCGAGGTTTAGTGGCCCAGTGGGGTCATAGAGCTGTTCCAACGGTTGGAGTTACACCCTCGTTTTCTGTCTATGAAAATGGGAACGGGGTAGACGTGTTACTCAAACACGTGAGATTTGGAATTTTAACATATCACGAGAAATGGCAGAGTCGGGATTATTTGCTTCTTTTTCCTACATATGCAGGTAAGAGAACGTATCTCTACATGCGTCTGTATAAATATAACACAATGGCGTCTTGGTCTCTGACCGAATCTAAGATCAAATGCACCATTTCACATGTGGGAAAAATATAATTGTAATTTGTTGTTGATGTGAATGTGGGAACATAATATGTAAGGCTGATTGATCATTACGGCATCCGGTACAGGTGTACTCAACACCCTGTACACACGTAAGTAAACATCACATAAGATGCGGCGATAAAGGTCATGTCCGTGGGTGATCAATGTCCGAGTGCCACCGAATTATGCTAAGAAACTAAGGATGAAATAGAGATAACCAAACTAGTGTCTGTCACACACCATTTATCTTACAAAGAATTGCTTCAAAACGTTAAATAACGTTGAAACAACAAGTTGTAAGATAAATGACAGACAAGCGCAGGGTAATATAAAAAAATCATCATTTCATAAAATTTCATACCGTCTCATCTCTGCGCAATAATACACACTATACTTTTATGAATGAATGACCTCACATGGCTTCCTAATCACTACTCTAAATCATTTTAATATCGGGGGGTGGGTGGGGAAGGGTGGAATGAATCTTTTCCGACAGTATTATCATGTTAACACGTGAAAAATGTCATCTAAAGATCACCATTTCATCAAAGAAACAATGGATCCCCCAAAGGACAGGCACTAAAGTACATCGTGCGAGGTATTTTTGCAAGACGATAATATGACACTTATCACATCTCTTCAGGAAATGTACCGTTGTTGTACACTTTGAACATTCGCAGGGAATGCCGGTATTTATCTCTAAAGACGGTTTTCACCTAATGTTTTACATAGGCTTCAGTGATTATTCATGACTAGAATATAAAGTAGATAGATAAATAAATAGATAAATAGATCTCAGACATGTGTGTGATACCAGTTTACAGACATGGGTTTCTCACACTCGAACTTGTACGAAAGTGAAAGTAAAAGTAACTAAAACAAACCTGTTTACATGTAATAGAGATACTTACAGTATATAAGTGCACAGTGTGCGTGTGCATGTGTGCGTGTGTGCGTGTGTGCGTGCTTGCGTGCGTGCGTGCGTGCGTGCGTGTAAGTCTTCATAGGATTCTTCAGTTTAACTCCACCAAGCCTATCCGTGTAAGAATGTGGGTGCATATTCATGCCTGTTGGTTAATGGTCTGTATCGGTGTATGTACTAGTTATGACCAATATGCCGTCTTTACAGTGCACTTCTCGCTTATTCCTCCGTGTTCCCCAGTGAGCTATGACACATGAAACCCATTAATTGTAAAGTTAGGTTTACATTTTGACATGAACCCGTGTAGCAGGAGTGTTTACATTGATATGCTGTAGATAGAACACGTGGCGGTTCCTGGCACGGGACTAGAACCACATGTACCAACACCCGTAGTGACTTAAGGTCTCGTTTAAAATCGTTTCCATCTGATACATTTTACGTTTTAGTTCACTGTCATAAGTGTATAATGTTTGGACACTGTCATAAGTGTATAATGTTTGGACACTGTCATAAGTGTATAATGTTTGGACACTGTCATAAGTGTATAATGTTTGGACACTGTCGTCAGTGTATAATGTTTGGACACTGTCATAAGTGTATAATGTTTGGACACTGTCATAAGTGTATAATGTTTGGACACAGTCGTCAGTGTATAATGTTTGGACACAGTCGTCAGTGTATAATGTTTGGACACAGCCGTCACTGTATAATGTTTAGACGCTGTCGTATGTGTGTAATGTTTGGACACTGTCGTCATTGTATAATGTTTGGACACTGTCATAAGTGTATAATGTTTGGACACTGTCGTAAGTGCATAATGTTTGGACACAGTCGTCAGTGTATAATGTTTGGACACAGTCGTCAGTGTATAATGTTTGGACACAGCCGTCACTGTATAATGTTTAGACGCTGTCGTAAGTGTATAATGTTTGGACACTGTCGTAAGTGTATAATGTTTGGACACAATCGTCAGTGTATAATGTTTGGACACTGTCGTCAGTGTATAATGTTTGGACACAGTCGTCAGTGTATAATGTTTGGACACAGTCGTCAGTGTATAATGTTTGGACACAGTCGTAAGTGTATGATGTTTGGACACAGTCGTAAGTGCATAATGTTTGGACACAGTCGTAAGTGTATGATGTTTGGAGTCAGTCGTAAGTGCATAATGTTTGGACACAGTCGTAAGTGCATAATATTTGGACACAGTCGTAAGTGCATAATGTTTGGACACAGTCGTCAGTGTATAATGTTTGGAGTCAGACGTAAGTGCATAATGTTTGGACACAGTCGTAAAGGCATAATGTTTGGACACAGTCGTAAGTGCATAATGTTTGGACACAGTCGTAAGTGCATAATGTTTGGAGTCAGACGTAAGTGTATGATGTTTGGACACAGTCGTCAGTGTATAATGTTTGGACACTGTCGTAAGTGCATAATGTTTGGACACAGTCGTAAGTGTATGAAGTTTGGACACAGTCGTAAAGGTATAATGTTTGGACACAGTCGTAAGTGCATAATGTTTGGACACAGTCGTAAGTGCATAATGTTTGGACACAGTCGTAAAGGTATAATGTTTGGACACAGTCGTAAGTGCATAATGTTTGGACACAGTCGTAAGTGCATAATGTTTGGATACAGTCGTCAGTGTATAATGTTTGGACACTGTCGTAAGTGCATAATGTTTGGACACAGTCGTCAGTGTATAATGTTTGGAGTCAGGCGTAAGTGCATAATGTTTGGACACAGTCGTAAAGGCATAATGTTTGGACACAGTCGTAAGTGCATAATGTTTGGACACAGTCGTAAGTGCATAATGTTTGGAGTCAGACGTAAGTGTATGATGTTTGGACACAGTCGTAAGTGCATAATGTTTGGACACAGTCGTAAAGGCATAATGTTTGGACACAGTCGTCAGTGCATAATGTTTGGAGACAGTCGTAAGTGCATAATGTTTGGAGTCAGACGTAAGTGTATGATGTTTGGACACAGTCGTAAGTGTATAATGTTTGGACACAGTCGTAAGTGCATAATGTTTGGACACAGTCGTAAAGGCATAATGTTTGGACACAGTCGTAAGTGCATAATGTTTGGACACAGTCGTAAGTGCATAATGTTTGGAGTCAGTCGTAAGTGTATGAAGTTTGGACACAGTCGTAAAGGTATAATGTTTGGACACAGTCGTAAGTTATAATGTTTGGACACAGTCGTACGTGTATAATGTTTGGACACTGACATTAGTGAGTCATAATGATTGAGACATTCGTTTCTCCTCGAGGATGTTAGATGCTGAGAAATATCTAATACGATATGTTTTCTCAGTGAACTGCAGAAGGTCGAGAACATCTTCACTGACCACGATGGTATCCTCGATAACGTCTTGCGGTATGTGTTATGGTCCCTCCTCGCCATCATCTTGACAACCGTGCCGTGGCGTGAATATTACAAGCATGCCGGGGATCCTCGCAGCAAACTGCCCCTGCCCCCAGGGTCCATGGGTTTTCCTTTGGTTGGTGAGACGCTGTCATTAATCGTCAAAGTAAGTCATGCTCATTGAATATATTTTTTTTCTGAATTAGCCTGTGTCTGTGTTGAAGGTTTATTCTATGTAGAGAGCCTTTTAATCCGCGAGCGCCCGGGTTACAACTGGCGTTCCATGGCGACTAACGGGAACGGGTGGTCAGGCTCGCGGACGTGGTTGACGCGTCATTGTATCACATAGTTGCATACATCGATGTTCATCCTGTTGATCACTGGCTTGCCTGATCCTGACTTGATTTTTTACAAGCCACACCATACAGCAGAATGTACCTGGCACACTGCAGCGAGCGGCGTAGAGCAGAACAGATGCTGATGTGACGTCAATCCACGTTGACACGACCAGGAAGGAAACGGCTTCGACTTCGATCCAATATCCCTGATAAATAACACAATGAGTAATAGAAATGAGATGATGAACTAACCTGCTTTATTATCAAACAACAAGATAAATTACTAAGATTTCTAAAGTAAAAATATATTTTGTTTTGAAGTTTTAACCATACCATTTTCTCCCCCTCAGGGTTCTGACTATTACCTATCTCGGCGTAAACAATATGGCAACGTATACAAGACACACCTTATGGGACAGCCCACCATCAGAATCATCGGAGCTGAAAATATACGCCATATTTTGATGGGAGAGCACGTCACTGTAGACAGCAGCTGGCCGAAAACAATCAAACGTCTACTGGGACCTGGTGCATTACTGAATGCAAGTCCTGACAGCCACAAGATCAGGAAGAAGCTACTTCTCCGGGCTTTAGCTCCTGCAGCTATACAAAGACATGTCCCAAGAATTCAAAAACTCCTAAGACACCATATTTTGGACTGGTGCAGCAAGGGGCAACTTTTCGGAACAGATATTTGCAAAAGCTTGGCAATGTGTCTTGCTACCAACGTCCTTATTGGATTTGACGTTGATGATCGGAGCCTTCAGTCAATAATAAGCTCTTTCAAGACTTTCACTAACAGCTTGTTTTCACTGCCGTGGGAACTGCCTGGATCTGCACTGTCAAAGGTATGAATATGTATTTTGTAAAGAGCAAGAAGGTCTTTGTACATGGATTTTGTTATATAGCGTTTCGCATTTCGGTTTGTCATGTAAATACATGAATAATGTTGCCCGGATGTTTGCAAGTAATCCAGTTTTATTCAGAAAAAATGTGAACTCCACTAGATCCCACCCAGAGTATTTGCTGAGATGCAACAACACGCTGTCCGGATGTAATGTTGACCTAACGCACAAACAGTACACAACAAGTCAAGACTTGTTTTTGCAAGATAATTGACGTTTACTTGTTCCTTTAAATATAGGGTCTGAAGGAACGAGAACAGCTCATTAAGGAAATCAAGAACAGACTTAACAGAGAAACACAAGAATGGTCCCTCGTTGATGAACTGAAGAATCTCGATGAAACGGCTTCAGCACTCACAACAGAGGAATTGGTAAATGCAGTCTTGGAATTATGGTTCACAGGAAATGACACTACCTCCAGCTCGGCAATCTCAACTCTACTGGCTTTAGGTAAAGCTGATGATGTTAGGAAGCAAATCGAAGAAGAACTGGAAGAGAATGGACTATTGAGTTCCGCAGACGAGCTTACGTTTGACGGTTTAAAGAAGCTGACCTACGTTGACCACGTGGTGAAGGAGGTGCTCCGAGTGTACCCGCCTGCTGGTGGTGGCTTCCGGAGGGTTAAGAAAACAATGGAGATTGAGGTAAAGCAAACATTAAGACACCTTCATTTTCAACCCCTGAGTTGAAAGAAAACAAGAGAATGTCCTTGAACTCTCCCAGACCGAGGTATGTATAAGGCTTCATTATGTTTGATTCTCAAGCCGTGGTTTTCGCATTTTCCATAACATCGAAGATGTCATGTGAACGAGTTTCAAGGGAGGTCACTCTCTTGCGTACACGTGAACGATCTATGTACATGTTTACGCTTTGTTAATTAAACAAATGAATTGATCTCCAACGTAAAGACCTCTCACAATTCATAGTTCATGGTCTGAGGAAACTTTGAGTAACAAACCAGGTATTACATAAAGTTGCTTTGAGCGGGGACCTTTTCTTTGAGCACACATATCTTCGCTGCAGAACAAACATACATTACTGTTAGATTTCCTCATCGCAGCCAAATCTCCCATTATGTATCGACAGGGAAGCTATCCGAACTGTTTTGCTTGTCAGTATTTCTTCCTGTTGTTGATGACCCTTGAAGATTAGGGTTAGAATTGATCTTTAGTAACCCAATGCTTGTCGTAAGAGGCAACACACGGGACCGGGTGGTTATGCTCGCTGATTTGGTTGACACGTGTCGTTGTATCCCATTTGTGTAGATCGATGCTCATGCTGTTGCTCATTGGGTTGTCTGGTCTAGACTCTTTTAATTTCCGGGAAGACGCCATATAGCTGGAATATTTACTGAGTGCGGCGTTAAACAATAAACAAACAGGCTTTGCGAATATATATTGTCTGCTCACTTCAAATTAGCCCCATTATCACCGTTGACGGCCTGTTGGTTGCCCCAGTCTAATGGATTAATCATCGCAGGGGCAGGATCAGCAAATTCTATTCCTGCAGACTTTATCGACAAGCCATGAAAATTCATCCCCACCGTTTGACGGACCTTCTTCGGAATTTCACAAAACTTTATCCTTAATATAATCAATACCAGTATGAACGTACGTACCCTCTAAGGAATTGAGACGACATAGGGGTATATCTACCATTTATAGCCACATTGGGTACATCCTCGATAACCTTCAAAGTTTCAGGCCAGTGGAGCTTTAACGTAACGTATATGGTGGAGATCATCAAGGATGCGTTGGGTAGTACACGACACTGTTTACAGTCGCGACAATTACAGATGGTTCATGTGGTTGTCCTTGCACCTATCAGCCAGTATCGCCGACACACAGTTGAAATTATATGCCGCGACACACAATGAGCAGAGGGAATGCAGATTAAGCTGTGATATGGCGATTGTACATTAAAGCGACAAACCCTTTACATATCCAAAGGAAATATCGGTTGTACAATTATTGCCACTTGCACCATCAAGACATAACAGGGATACCGTTCTGACTCACACATACACCCTTTGTGTTCATTATCTACAGGGCTACCAGATACCAGTGGGCTGGACTGTTATCTACAGCATCCGAGACACACATCAAACAACCAAACTCTTTGACGACAAGGAGGAATTCAAACCTGAACGCTGGAGTGAAATGGACGAAAAGACACGCGAGAGTGGCAACCGATTCCACTACATTCCGTTTGGAGCAGGTGCTCGTGCATGTCCAGGTGAAAAGTTTGCCATGATGTTTCTGAAAATCTTCATTGTGGAACTCATCAGGACATGTACATGGGAACTCAAGAACAGAAGTCCTAAGATTACCTACATCCCAGTAACAAAACCTGCAGATAATCTCCCCGTGACCTTTCACTTTCGAAAGGACTTTGATAAGTCTGTGCAGTAGTAAGGGTAGCTGTACCTCGACTATTAAATTCCGTTGACTTACTGCACTTGGCCGTAGCAGCTGAAAAATTACGTTTTAGCCTTATGCCTGTAACCCTATAACAGGTTAATGATGGAAGGAATATGCAACCCATCTGTCTTACTAAATTTACGAAATTTTGACAAGTTTAATTTGAAACGCACACGCACGCACGCACACATACACACTCTAGTGCTGTCATGTATCCATTCGCGTTATACCTTTTTAGGATGGCCAACTTTACAAGCAGATTTATACCGGTTATATATCATATTTATCTAAACTTTTTAAACCGCTTGATGGGGATATTGCTTAGGTGCTTGTGGTCCATTTATAAATAACCAACGAAGGATGGTATTATCAACCATAGAGACGTCACCTCTGATTACATGGCCTATAGCATGCTCACAGTAGGATGAGTCATGGTTTGGGAAGCTTGATGTAATGACGGTTTTGTATTCTGCTTTTGTATTTCAATAGAATACACTTGTTATTTATAATACAATGCTTCATTGTTTGTTGGTATCACACCAAATATATTTCCGAAATGATAATTGGTTAAAGTTCAGTTTCTTCTTGGTAATCATTTCGTGACAATAGTCACAGCCAGACCCGCTCAGATGTACAGTCACCTAGCACTATGCTGTTTATAGTCACACTTGACAGTCAGCCCCATACCTAGGTACATCTCTCGTCCTTAGGTCATCCTGTTTATAGCCACAGTCAGCCCCATACCTAGGTACATCTCTCGTCCTTAGGTCATCTTGTTTATAGCCACAGTCAGCCCCACACCTAGGTACATCTCTCGTCCTTAGGTCATCCTGTTAATAGCCACAGTCAGCCCCATACCTAGGTACATCTCTCGTCCTTAGGTCATCCTGTTTATAGCCACAGTCAGCCCCATACCTAGGTACATCTCTCGTACTTAGGTCATCCTGTTTATGGCCACAGTCAGCCCCATACCTAGGTACATCTCTCGTCCTTAGGTCATCCTGTTTATAGCCACAGTCAGCCCCATACCTAGGTACATCTCTCGTCCTTAGGTCATCTTGTTTATAGCCACAGTCAGCCCCACACCTAGGTACATCTCTCGTCCTTAGGTCATCCTGTTTATAGCCACAGCCAGCCCCCACATCTAGGTACACCTCTCGCAGTCAGTTAGTTCACCCTATTTATAGCCACAGCCAGCCCCCACACCTAGGTACACCTCTCGCAGTCAGTTAGTTCACCCTGTTTATAGTCACAGCCAGCCCCCACACCTAGGTACACCTCTCGCAGTCAGTTAGTTCACCCTGTTTATAGCCACAGCCAGCCCCCACACCTAGGTACACCTCTCGCAGTCAGATAGTTCACCCTGTTTATAGCCACAGCCAGCCCCCACACCTAGGTACACCTCTCGCAGTCAAATAGTTCACCCTGTTTATAGCCACAGCCAGCCCCCACACCTAGGTACACCTCTCGCAGTCAGATAGTTCACCCTGTTTATAGCAACAGCCAGCCCCCACACCAAGGTACACCCCTCACAGTCAAAAAGTTCACCCTGTTTATAGCCACAGCCAGCCCCCACACCAAGGTACACCCCTCACAGTCAGTTAGTTCACCCTGTTTATAGCCACAGCCAGCCCCCGCATCTAGGTACACCCCTCTCAGTCAGATAGTTCACCCTGTTTATAGCCACAGCCAGCCCCCACACCTAGGTACACCTCTCGCAGTCAAATAGTTCACCCTATTTATAGCCACAGCCAACCCCCACATCTAGGTACACCTCTCGCAGTCAGAGAGTTCACCCTGTTTATAGCCACAGCCAACCCCCACACCTAGGTACACCTCTCGCAGTCAGATAGTTCACCCTGTTTATAGCCACAGCCAGCCCCCACACCTAGGTACACCCCTCGCAGTCAGTTAGTTCACCCTGTTTATAGTCACAGCCAGCCCCCACACCTAGGTACACCCCTCGCAGTCAGACAGTTCACCCTGTTTATAGCCACAGCCAACCCCCACATCTAGGTACACCCCTCGCAGTCAGTTAGTTCACCCTATTTATAGCCACAGCCAGCCCCCACATCTAGGTACACCTCTCGCAGTCAAATAGTTCACCCTGTTTATAGCCACAGCCAGCCCCCACATCTAGGTACACCCCTCGCAGTCAGATAGTTCACCCTATTTATAGCCACAGCCAGCCCCCACATCTAGGTACACCTCTCGCAGTCAGTTAGTTCACCCTATTTATAGCCACAGTCAGCCCCATACCTAGGTACATCTCTCACAGTTAGGTCACCCTGTTTATAGCCACAGCCAGCCCCCACACCTAGGTACACCCCTCGCAGTCAGATAGTTCACCCTATTTATAGCCACAGCCAACCCCCACATCTAGGTACACCTCTCGCAGTCAGCTAGCTCACCCTGTTTATAGCCACAGCCAGCCCCCACATCTAGGTACACCTCTCGCAGTCAGTTAGTTCACCCTATTTATAGCCAAAGTCAGCCCCATACCTAGGTACATCTCTCGCAGTTAGGTCACCCTATTTATAGCCACAGCCAGCCCCCACATCTAGGTACACCTCTCGCAGTCAGTTAGTTCACCCTATTTATAGCCACAGTCAGCCCCACACCTAGGTACATCTCTCACAGTTAGGTCACCCTGTTTATAGCCACAGCCAGCCCCCACACCTAGGTACACCCCTCGCAGTCAGATAGTTCACCCTATTTATAGCCACTCGCACTCGCATACCTAGGTACATCTCTCACAGTTAGGTCACCCTGTTTATAGCCACAGCCAGGCCCATACCTAGGTACATCTCTCGCAGTTAGGTCACCCTATTTATAGCCACAGCCAGCCCCCACATCTAGGTACACCTCTCGCAGTCAGATAGTTCACCCTATTTATAGCCACAGCCAACCCCCACATCTAGGTACACCTCTCGCAGTCAGTTAGTTCACCCAGTTTATAGCCACAGTCAGCCCCATACCTAGGTACATCTCTCACAGTTAGGTCACCCTGTTTATAGCCACAGCCAACCCCCACACCTAGGTACACCCCTTGCAGTCAGATAGTTCACCCTATTTATAGCCACAGCCAGCCCCCACATCTAGGTACACCTCTCGCAGTCAGTTAGTTCACCCTATTTATAGCCACAGTCAGCCCCATACCTAGGTACATCTCTGACAGTTAGGTCACCCTGTTTATAGCCACAGCCAACCCCCACACCTAGGTACACCCCTCGCAGTCAGATAGTTCACCCTGTTTATAGTCACAGGCAGCCCCCACACCTAGGTACACCTCTCGCAGTCAAATAGTTCACCCTGTTTATGGCCACAGCCAGCCCCCACACCTAGGTACACCTCTCGCAGTCAAATAGTTCACCCTGTTTATGGCCACAGCCAGCCCCCACATCTAGGTACACCTCTCGCAGTCAAATAGTTCACCCTGTTTATAGCCACAGCCAGCCCCCACACCTAGGTACACCTCTCGCAGTCAAATAGTTCACCCTGTTTATAGCCACAGCCAACCCCCACACCTAGGTACACCCCTCGCAGTCAGATAGTTCACCCTGTTTATAGCCACAGCCAACCCCCACACCTAGGTACACCTCTCGCAGTCAGTTAGTTCACCCTGTTTATAGTCACAGCCAGCCCCCACACCTAGGTACACCTCTCGCAGTCAAATAGTTCACCCTGTTTATAGCCACAGCCAACCCCCACACCTAGGTACACCTCTCGCAGTCAGTTAGTTCACCCTGATTATAGTCACAGCCAGCCCCCACACCTAGGTACACCTCTCGCAGTCAGATAGTTCACCCTGTTTATAGCCACAGCCAAACCCCACACCTAGGTACACCTCTCGCAGTCAGTTAGTTCACCCTGTTTATAGTCACAGCCAGCCCCCACACCTAGGTACACCTCTCGCAGTCAGATAGTTCACCCTGTTTATAGCAACCGCCAACCCCCACATCTAGGTACACCCCTCGCAGTCAAATAGTTCACCCTGTTTATAGCCACAGCCAGCCCCCACACCTAGGTACACCTCTCGCAGTCAAATAGTTCACCCTGTTTATAGCCACAGCCAGCCCCCACATCTAGGTACACCCCTCGCAGTCAGATAGTTCACCCTATTTATAGCCACTCGCACTCGCATACCTAGGTACATCTCTCACAGTTAGTTCACCCTATTTATAGCCACAGTCAGCCCCATACCTAGGTACATCTCTCACAGTTAGGTCACCCTGTTTATAGCCACAGTCAGCCCCATAACTAGGTACATCTCTCGCAGTCAGATAGTTCACCCTATTTATAGCCACAGCCAACCCCCACATCTAGGTACACCTCTCGCAGTCAGTTAGGTCACCCTGTTTATAGCCACAGTCAGCCCCATTCCTAGGTACATCTCTCACAGTTAGGTCACCCTGTTTATAGCCACAGCCAACCCCCACACCTAGGTACACCCCTTGCAGTCAGATAGTTCACCCTATTTATAGCCACAGCCAGCCCCCACATCTAGGTACACCTCTCGCAGTCAGTTAGTTCACCCTATTTATAGCCACAGTCAGCCCCATACCTAGGTACATCTCTGACAGTTAGGTCACCCTGTTTATAGCCACAGCCAACCCCCACACCTAGGTACACCCCTCGCAGTCAGATAGTTCACCCTGTTTATAGCCACAGCCAGCCCCCACACCTAGGTACACCTCTCGCAGTCAAATAGTTCACCCTGTTTATGGCCACAGCCAGCCCCCACACCTAGGTACACCTCTCGCAGTCAAATAGTTCACCCTGTTTATGGCCACAGCCAGCCCCCACATCTAGGTACACCTCTCGCAGTCAAATAGTTCACCCTGTTTATAGCCACAGCCAGCCCCCACACCTAGGTACACCTCTCGCAGTCAAATAGTTCACCCTGTTTATAGCCACAGCCAACCCCCACACCTAGGTACACCTCTCGCAGTCAGATAGTTCACCCTGTTTATAGCCACAGCCAGCCCCCACACCTAGGTACACCTCTCGCAGTCAGTTAGTTCACCCTGTTTATAGTCACAGCCAGCCCCCACACCTAGGTACACCTCTCGCAGTCAAATAGTTCACCCTGTTTATAGCCACAGCCAACCCCCACACCTAGGTACACCTCTCGCAGTCAGTTAGTTCACCCTGATTATAGTCACAGCCAGCCCCCACACCTAGGTACACCTCTCGCAGTCAGATAGTTCACCCTGTTTATAGCCACAGCCAAACCCCACACCTAGGTACACCTCTCGCAGTCAGTTAGTTCACCCTGTTTATAGTCACAGCCAGCCCCCACACCTAGGTACACCTCTCGCAGTCAGATAGTTCACCCTGTTTATAGCAACCGCCAACCCCCACACCTAGGTACACCCCTCACAGTCAAATAGTTCACCCTGTTTATAGCCACAGCCAGCCCCCACACCTAGGTACACCTCTCGCAGTCAGATAGTTCACCCTGTTTATAGCCACAGCCAACCCCCACACCTAGGTACACCCCTCGCAGTCAGTCAGTTCACCCTGTTTATAGCCACAGCCAGCCCCCACACCTAGGTACACCCCTCGCAGTCAGTCAGTTCACCCTGTTTATAGCCACAGCCAGCCCCCACATCTAGGTACACCTCTCGCAGTCAGTCAGTTCACCCTATTTATAGCCACAGCCAGCCCCCACACCTAGGTACACCTCTCGCAGTCAAATAGTTCAATGTGTTTATAGCAACAGCCAACCCCCACACCTAGGTACACCTCTCGGAGTCAGATAGTTCACCCTGTTTATAGCCACAGCCAGCCCCCACACCTAGGTACACCTCTCGCAGTCAAATAGTTCACCCTGTTTATAGCCACAGCCAACCCCCACACCTAGGTACACCCCTCGCAGTCAGTTAGTTCACCCTGTTTATAGCCACAGCCAGCCCCCACACCTAGGTACACCTCTCGCAGTCAGTTAGTTCACCCTGTTTATAGTCACAGCCAGCCCCCACACCTAGGTACACCCCTCGCAGTCAAATAGTTCACCCTGTTTATAGCCACAGCCAACCCCCACACCTAGGTACACCTCTCGCAGTCAAATAGTTCACCCTGTTTATAGCCACAGCCAGTCCCCACACCTAGGTACACCTCTCGCAGTCAGTTAGTTCACCCTGTTTATAGCCACAGCCAGCCCCCACACCTAGGTACACCTCTCGCAGTCAGATAGTTCACCCTGTTTATAGCCACAGTCAGCCCCACACCTAGGTACACCTCTTGCAGTCAGATAGTTCACCCTGTTTATAGGCACAGCCAGTCCCCACATCTAGGTACACCTCTCGCAGTCAAAAAGTTCACCCTGTTTATAGCCACAGCCAACCCCCACACCTAGGTACACCTCTCGCAGTCAGTTAGTTCACCCTGTGTATAGCCACAGTCAGCCCCCACACCTAGGTACACCTCTCGCAGTCAGATAGTTCACCCTGTTTATAGCCACAGCCAACCCCCACACCTAGGTACACCTCTCGCAGTCAGATAGTTCACCCTGTGTATAGCCACAGTCAGCCCCCACATCTAGGTACACCTCTCGCAGTCAAAAAGTTCACCCTGTTTATAGCCACAGCCAACCCCCACACCTAGGTACACCTCTCGCAGTCAGTTAGTTCACCCTGTTTATAGCCACAGTCAGCCCCCACACCTAGGTACACCTCTCGCAGTCAGATAGTTCACCCTGTTTATAGCCACAGCCAACCCCCACACCTAGGTACACCTCTCGCAGTCAGATAGTTCACCCTGTTTATAGCCACAGCCAGTCCCCACATCTAGGTACACCTCTCGCAGTCAAAAAGTTCACCCTGTTTATAGCCACAGCCAACCCCTACACCTAGGTACACCTCTCGCAGTCAGTTAGTTCACCCTGTTTGTAGCCACAGCCAGTCCCCACATCTAGGTACACCTCTCGCAGTCAAAAAGTTCACCCTGTTTATAGCCACAGCCAACCCCCACACCTAGGTACACTTCTCGCAGTCAGTTAGTTCACCCTGTTTATAGCCACAGCCAACCCCCACACCTAGGTACACCCCTCGCAGTCAGTTAGTTCACCCTGTTTATAGCCACAGCCAGCCCCCACACCTAGGTACACCTCTCGCAGTCAGTTAGTTCACCCTGTTTATAGTCACAGCCAGCCCCCACACCTAGGAACACTCCTCGCAGTCAGTTAGTTCACCCTGTTTATAGTCACAGCCAGCCCCCACACCTAGGTACACCCCTCGCAGTCAAATAGTTCACCCTGTTTATAGCCACAGCCAACCCCCACACCTAGGTACACCTCTCGCAGTCAGTTAGTTCACCCTGTGTATAGCCACAGTCAGCCCCCACACCTAGGTACACCTCTCGCAGTCAGATAGTTCACCCTGTTTATAGCCACAGCCAACCCCCACACCTAGGTACACCTCTCGCAGTCAGATGGTTCACCCTGTGTATAGCCACAGTCAGCCCCCACATCTAGGTACACCTCTCGCAGTCAAAAAGTTCACCCTGTTTATAGCCACAGCCAACCCCCACACCTAGGTACACCTCTCGCAGTCAGTTAGTTCACCCTGTGTATAGCCACAGTCAGCCCCCACACCTAGGTACACCTCTCGCAGTCAGATAGTTCACCCTGTTTATAGCCACAGCCAACCCTCACACCTAGGTACACCTCTCGCAGTCAGATAGTTCACCCTGTTTATAGCCACAGCCAGTCCCCACATCTAGGTACACCTCTCGCAGTCAAAAAGTTCACCCTGTTTATAGCCACAGCCAACCCCCACACCTAGGTACACCTCTCGCAGTCAGTTAGTTCACCCTGTTTGTAGCCACAGCCAGTCCCCACATCTAGGTACACCTCTCGCAGTCAAAAAGTTCACCCTGTTTATAGCCACAGCCAACCCCCACACCTAGGTACACTTCTCGCAGTCAGTTAGTTCACCCTGTTTGTAGCCACAGCCAACCCCCACACCTAGGTACACCCTCGCCCTTAAGTCAAGCTGTTTATAGCCACAGCCAGCCAAACACCTAAAGTATATCCCACAAAGAAGTTATTGTGGCATGAAATGTTTTCTTTGGTGTTATTGAGGACGAATATGTGTATATGAACCGGAAACTGAGCACGAATAGTCGACGAAGCTCAACCAAGGAATTGTTGTTAGAATTGCACATTTGCATGATATTTCTAGAACGACCGGCATTTCTCATCGTAAAAGTCCAGATAACAAGATGTCTATAATTCCGTGGTTGCTGAAAGTCAGTAACATCAGTACGGTGGATTCGAACCTCACAGTGGTGTCGTACGTCCGACACAGATTCCAGCCAACACCACTTAAAGCCCACAAGACAAACAGAGGCGGGTCTGAGGGAACAGGCTACACGTCTATGGAACCCGTGTAAGACGCTCAGTCAGATGGATAATTCTGACGCTAGAACATCGACTTCTCCAGTGTAGCTTGCGTTTTCAATGATGATATTTTCTTAAACAACTTTTTGGGTGGAGTCCGGAAACTTTTCAAATATCAGAAAGCTGTTGGGTATTAGTAAAAGATAGACGTGTACTATTTATATTTATTCGGCAATTTTGAATCATGATAAAATTTGCAATTCATCGGTCCGTTTCTGACTCACACGGACTGTAGTGGTTAAAGCGTTCACCGAAGGCCCGAGTTTGATTCTCTACATGCGTTAAATGTGTGAAGTCGATTTCTAGTGTTCCCCACCGTGGTATTGGTAGAATATTGCTAAACCGGTGTCAGACCTTACTCACTCCCTCTTTAAGAAAACTGCAGCACAGATATGGAATGATCCCCAAGGTTTCGATGAGGTGCCAGACATGCATCAGTGCAATGCGGATACATTTGATACGGACTGCTGGCGTTATGGCTCTTTTCCATATACCAGCTGCGCTGTTCTTGTGGGCTGTTGATCGTTAATGTGCCGTGAAACATGTGATAACATTTCATACTCTGCAGTAAACATCACCTTTGCCTCTTATTGTACTAACATGACACTATGATGACTGACAAGGAGCCAGTCCTATCCAAATATTGACATATATCCATGTTTCCATCACAGTACATACAGACATGTTAATTCAAGTAATCTAGACTTGTTGAAGTAAACAATGTTTTATTAATTTTGTTACATACAAATATTCTAAAAATGTTTGCGCTTTTCCACACCAGTGGCAGATGAATTAATGGAATGTACCTGTGACGCGCTATTTAACCCATGACCTTTGAGAGGACCAATCGCACATCTGGGCAACACGTGCCGGGTAACCTTATTTCAGAGACTGATTTCCACTTAAAAGGTGATATTTTACAATCATAAAAATAATAGTGTACATCATTCGGAAAGAGAGCGATTACAACGTAGAGACAATGTTCCTTGGCTTCAGTCGAACCGAAATTGACGTTAACACTACCATTCACAATACCGTGTGTGCGTACTTGTGGACATTTGTATATTTCTTTGTCTGTCAAAAGAATATTGCTTCATGTATGGCAATCCAGTACTAGTATAGTGGGTTGAATATAGTGGTGGGTATACACAATGTATGAACTTAGTCGCCAGTACACGTGTCCTCGAATGTGTAAGGCGATCCTGCTGCAGATTCTGACATTCAGCTATTGCAAGAGACATTGATTGTCATCCACCGACATCAGCCGGTTGGCCAGAGAACACAAGCCTTCTGAGGACAGTCAGCGTTCAGGTCAAGGTAAATGACATCAATACTTAAGTAACGAAATGTACTTTCAACAAAATTTTCATTGAGATATATTCATTACGTGGTGTCAAAATACGTACTGGAGCCTCACATTCCTAAAGTAGATCTCGCTGACTAAAGAGATGTAACAGTACAGAGCAGAGAAAGTTCTTACTAGTTTATGTTAAAGATTAGACTTACGTTATCAAATGCAGAGAAACATTCAATGGGCTGGACACAAATATATTGAACCGCAAAAGAAACGCACACACACACACACACACACACACACACACACACACACACACACACACCTGCGCTGCAGCTAGTGACTGGTATGCTATCTTCCTTTCAAGATGGCATCTCCCTGTGGAGGAGCCGGCTTTCAACCAATTGCTGATTCCAGAGAAGAGTTAAAATGCCATTGGTGAACAAGAGAAATCCAACAACACATGATAAGTGTGTGAGTGAGTGAGTGTGTGAGTGAGTGTGTGAGTGTGTGCGTGAGCGAGCGAGTTCAGGTTTACTCCGATGTAAGCAATATCTCAGCAGGGTACACCAGAAATATGCTTCACATATTGTGCCCATGTGATGACAGATCTCGGGTCTTCGGATGACGATCGAACGCTTTGACCATGTTAACCATGAGTCTACCCCATCGCCCCAAGGTATGCTGTGTTATGCTAGGTCTTATATAGAATTGACATGATTAGTGAGTCACGTGATTCTTGCTTTCCACCTTCTCAGTAGGCGTGCCTGCTGCAAGCACTCGAACCTTTGATTCGACAGGACGCAATGCTTGGATCAACGTAGCGTTAGGCAAGTCAAAGTCAAGACAATGTATACTGTTTAGAGTCATTTCTCTCCATGACTTCAGTGGTTAAAGAATCCTCGATGACGTTTCGCGTTTCCCACAATCTTTCTCGCCACGATCGCAACAACCTGGCTGTGACGTCACAATTACCAGCATGCTAGGTGTTCGAGACACTCTCCTTAACAACTAAAGTAAATCATGCTTTGTAAGAATATATTATTTCTCCAGATTTAATCTAGATCCCAACGTGTTTTTGGTGGCTGGTATGGTAGTTTGATCAATTTGTAGTGTTATTCATTGTGTAACGGTTTTTCGAGTGTATTGTTTCTGCTGACATTCAGTAGTGGCAAGTATTGTGTTATACACTCCTCACAAAAAATCAAGCAACAAGTATTTTCATTACAATATCTTTATCAGTCTCGATACCCATTTTGCCGATATGTTACTAAAAGGTAAATGTTCAAAGAATACATAACTTTTAGTGACTGTCAAATCGATTTATCTGAAAACATTGACATGACCTGAACATAACCACCCGCAGAAACACCATGCAAATATGTGGCATTTATGTGCGCATGTTACAATTTCAATAATTGAAAATATAGTGAGACTAACTGTTACATCATTAGTTGCTTTATATTGTATCCTGTGTTCAGACTGAGCGTTATACAGAGCGGGAGTACAGGCTCCCTTAAATTGCAGTGTAGTCCAACCCAGAATATCATCGAAAGTTCCAGAACAGTCACCCTATACAGGGACGTACTTTTGATCATCTCACATAACACCACAATGTGTCAAAATCTTTATTGTGGAAGATAAAGACATGCACATGGGATCTAAAGAACAAAAACCCCTTTGATTTCATACCTCCCAGTAACGAAGTCCCAGATAATCTCCCGTTCAGCTTTCACCTTCGTGAGGAAAGAATGTTGGACACCTTTGATTTGATAAACGTTGGTGATTTTTGTTGACGTACCTTATTAACTGCGTTTTCGGGAGAGGAGAACTATGGATTGTGGAGACAAGTCTAAGTTGAAACCATCTGTTGGCTTCCTTTTTGGCAGCCTGTAAGCGGTGATCAGCTACCGAATGGTCGAAGTAAACACACGGATCTTGGACAGGACTGGAAACTTTAGTTTTGATTGAATCGCTATATTTATCTGTTTGTGCTACAACATCATGTACATTTATGGTACTACATTCTGTTTGCGACAGCCTGTGAAAGATTACTTATTTCATATTTCTGAATATAGTTAATATGTGTGATTGTTCAACGCTGTGTCTGTTGCTGAAGAACCACTTTGCGTTATGGGCATTGATTACTATGTCTCAATGTGAAGAAGACCTTTATCTTTGATAAGGAGGATTTGGGATAATCTTTGCAGCATGGGTTTGGAAGAATAAGACTTACATCCTACCAAGATGATTTGGATGATTTCTGGATATGTATGACTATTTACAAAAACGTATCACTCTTCTCGACATGTGATTAGTGGCGTGTTAGGAGAAATGATGTTTTAGGAGCATTAATCATGACAGTCATCGTGCGTGTGTGTGTGTGTGTGTGCGTGTGCGTGTGCGTGTGCGTGTGAGTGTGCACGTGTGTCCGTGTGTGCACGTGAGTGTGCACGTGTGTCCGTGTGTGCGTTAATGATATTGCATTGTCATCGTAATATTATTGTTTATTGTTTCTGACTTTACTTTACTCTTGTTATTTTCATAATAATGTTTTACAACATAACAGTTTTCGTTAGTTATTTTCAAGCACAAATAGTTTTACATATGTGAATGGACACTCAAACAAACAAACGTGTTAGGGAGCTAAAGAAAATGTCATAGTCATGAACATTTCTGACATACTAGCCTTATTCCAATAAGAAACGGATGGCAACTTGTTAATTATTTATTAATTTTTAATTTTAATTTTTTTACCCCTAAAGGATTGTTCTTTCATTGTTCATCAGCTTCTAAAATGCCGGTCAAACAGATGGCTCTTTTTCCGCCCTCCTCTGAACAGGAAGGTTTTCGTATTTCTTTCAGAAGGTCAGTAAGAAACCAATACGGCCTGAACTAATTTATAATGTACCGTTTATATTGGGCCATGTAGATGCACTGTGTCCGTGGAGGTAAATCAGGGGCGGTAACTCTGAAATACTAGTGATTGTCTCTAGTAAAAATGTTTCGTTCTGTTAAGATAGTTCTCCTTTTGTTGGTTTTGAGATGCGGTATATTCAGAAAACCAGATTTGGTTAGATCGATTTTACGCGGGATGTGTCAGGGGCCGCAAAGTCAGATGAATAAGCTGGAAGTCGATCAGTTACTCTATCCTTTCGCTTTGGTTGATAATCAGTCGCAAACACAAGGTGTTTAGAGTCTGCAGACCTGAATTTGCCGTGTTCGAATTTTGAATCAGGAAAAGATGGAACATCCCCGAGTCTCCATGTTCTCGTTTTAACAGTGTCTGTGTCTGAGATTGTACTGAAAAGGTCTGGTTCTTCTCCATTTGGTTCTGATGATATTTCTGGATATTTCCCGAAGCCTACACACTGTTATACCCTTCAGCTAGAGAATATACTTCCTAAGTATAAAAACGTTTGTATTTACCTCGGCTCCCGGACCCAACCAAACAAAAATGCTAGAATCTGTATTTTCTTGAGAAGATGCATTAAACGTGGGAGGAGTGGAATCTGGAAAATTCAATTATCTGGAGTGAGTAAATGATTTTAGTTTTATCGATATTCCAGCAATATGGCGGCCTGTTTCTTTGACGAGTGGACGCTTCAACCACGAGGCTACCCCGTTGTGGAAAGTTGTTAAGAATGCTTTAGTGAATTTGAACATGTTGTTGTAATCTCACACTGAATTAAAGAACAGTTTTTAACTGAAGATACTTGCCCTTTGTATATACTGTTATCACTAAGCATTTCTACATTTCTATAACCACTGATATTTGACACAGTCATTGAAACTGAACTGCCATTCTTTTGTGTACTGCCATCATATTTACTTTGATCCATCACATCTAAACCTAGTTATTCCATTTTCCATAAAATTTCCAAGTATTTTATATGCCGCTTCTTTTGCTTTGGTATCACAAATCTTCACGGCTGTTTTAACGTTTAAAGTGAAATAACGAACCAAATTTCTTTATAATAGTCCACCTTATTCTCATATCATGGAATCCGTATATGCCATTCGCGATAAGGAGGCGAATCGATTTGGATTACAAATTCCGTCTCAAAACATGTCTACTGCATGTCTACTGCATGTCTTTTCTGCACTGATATGTAAACAGTTGCTATGCCAGACGCACATCCCTTTGAATCAATAATGGATTCCTCCCGCGTGATGGTTAAGAGTACGCAAATGAAGTATTTCAAAAGGTAAATCTTGTGTCAGAGACTATGGTTAGTGGCAGAATGATTTATGTGATTCAAGGTGACGGATGAAAAGAGTTATCTCCCTTTGACTATCACGGCGTGAAGATGTAACATCAGATGGCGAGTGAGTTCAATTGATCTTACATCTTACGAGGGGGGGATTTTCGCAACGCAGGGTTATAATTTACAGGTAAAACTACAGCGCTTAAAATCCTTGGAGTGAGTGGTCGAATGAATTAATGAGTGGATTTAACGCCTTTGGAACAGTAGTTATGTAATATCAAGAGAAACCGAAATGATGCACTAGCAGCGTCAGTGAAACATTCCATGTTTACCAAACTTTCGCATCCATTAAACTTCATTTAACGTTGGTGGAATTCGAACCCAGAATCTTCGGCTCTGGAGATAGTCGCCTTATTAGACCTCAATATCACTGACGCCATGACTGCTACTTTTAATCTTGAAAGGCATTGGAGAGCCCTGACGAGCATGTGCGAACCCTCAGTATCAAGTGAGTGAGTGAGTGGGTGGGTTGGTGAGTGAGTCAGTGAGTGAGTGAGTGAGTGAGTATGGTTTCACGCGGCTACAGCAATATTCCAGCAATGTCACGGCAGGGGGACACCAGGAATAAGCTCCACACACTCTACCCATGTGGGGACTCGAACGCTGGTCTTCATTGTAACGGGCGAACGGTTTAACCACTGAGCTACCCCACGGACCCAGTATTTGGTAACAGATTCATCTATGCATTTACACATGATACATAACACAGTCCACCTCGCTGTTGGGTTTAGATTTTGTCGCTTTCATTCAGAGGCAAAAACACAAATCAATAAAATATGTATCTGGCGGTTCTCGATATATATTAGATCATTAAAAGAACAATTCTGTTAACTCAGTAACACAAGGATGGCTAACTCTTGAATGCGTGTGCCCACTTTCCGATTTCTTTAGCAAAATATACACTTTCCGTACCAGCTGGGAACTACCTTGTGTCTATCTGATGATGGCTGTCAACAATGTTTTTTTCGTACAATCTCGAATATAGAGTTTATTAAGCTAGAAAGGTGGAAACACAAATGCTTTGTTTGTGTATTTTGTCCAGGGTATTTGACTTCAGGCATGTTTGTAAATGATGGATCTTGTTTCTGCACATGGACCCCCTGCAAACTTGAGAATGTGTGAAAGAGGACACAATGTATGATTCGTTTGAATTTTGTCATACCCAAAGATGTTTAATGAGGCTGTCTTTTAATATGAACGACTTGTCATAAACTATATGTGTACTTTTGAATATGAACCTACACCCTTTCGTGTGTATTTCAGTAATATTGTCCAGTCTTTTCATGAAAGGGTAGAGTCAGTGCAAGCAGGGGATATTTTACAGCGTGTAATGAAGCATGTAAGTTTGTCGACGTGAAAAAAGAGTTGGTCTACACGCATGTAAATATCAAACGTCAGATCCGAGGAACATTTACCCTCAACCGATACAGATTCCATCAAGCGTAAACGGAAAGCCAGCTACAAGAATTATAAAAATGGATGTATTGATCATTTCCCATCATGTCTGACATCGCCATGACAACTGCGACAGGGGAGAGGATGGTACATTTATTGTGATTTTGTCTACTTGTTGTTTATCGCAGCAATATATTCCAGCTATATGGCGCTGGTATGTGAATCATCGTGTCTGGACCAGACAATCCAGTGATCAACAGCATGAGCAACGATCTCGGCCAACCACGTCTGCGAGCCTGACCACCCGATCCCGTCTCCAAGCATGGGTAGCCGAAGACCCAGCTCATCTTATAACCCGGATGGTTACGGGTGTAGTGTGATTGCTAGATGCCATTGTTTATCTAGGGTATGTGGATAAGACATGTAGATAACAGGAAAGCATACAAATTGAATTCCGCTTTGAATAAGACTTTCAAATTGATTTCCCCAATATACATATCAGCAGATCCAGCGCCATGGTTCAATTTGAATGGATGCTCGTATGTCCATTAGTAAGAATCATAAGACATACCGAGTGAAACTCCCAAAAGTCATCTCCTAGAAATCTCGCAAAAGCTTACAATACGTCTCATAAGATGGTAGCGGTAATGCCTGTACTACTGATGGATTTGTAAGTGTAATCTTCATTAGTAAATTTGCATTGTGTTTATGACATTTCAAATTCAGCTACCTTAGCAACATGGAGATGTCCTTGTCAAAATCTCTCAGTCGGAAATCGTCGGCATCTCAAAGTTCCGAGAACAGTTTTTGACATTCTTGTTGCTAAATATTCTTGGATCATTCCATGGAAAGGAAGACAGTACACGGGCCACACAGGTCAGGCTGTAGCATGTAGCGATGAATAAACAGCTGGTATCGCGTAGGGGCTACAGTAATGTGTGAAGTGGTGTGGACGTGGTGTGAGCACCAGTCCCCCTTAAAGTTGTCCCTGTCGTGTCGAGCGTACAGCTTGTAGCTTATTCCATACAACCAACACGCAAACTGCCAATTCTTCAATAAAGTGTGACTGAACACACACCACGTCTGTGGTTAAAGAAAAGTCAATCCGTTATAAACGTTTCCCCATGGGGATGCTGGGCTACATAGCCTCCTAATGCTCACTGCCAGTGTCTCCCCTGAGTTTCCCCAACAGAATAGTCTTCATATCTCCCAGAAAAGGTCTCAATTATTCTGTGCTTCACATAAGACTACACACAATCACACTGAGGTGTTAACACTGTCTGACCACTGCTTACCTTTTGCCACTTTGTCTGAGCAAAATGAATCAAGACAGAAAATTGCAATAAAGCAAATCCAAATAAACCAGAAACACAAGAGAATAACAAATTTAGAAAACAACCTAAAGAAAAAATCTGAAATTAACCCGTGGAATGGTTATAGTACTAAGGGGCGTAACAGGACGGAACCCAGCCAGCAGAAAAGGAAAAACATTGAAACATTAAATAAACAAACAACTTCTTTAAATGACAAAAAAATAAATTTTTAAACTGTACTCAGTTTGGACACAGGCAGAAAACCTCTTCACAAACTGACCTCATACTTGTCCCAGTCTTCATACAACGTAGGAAACATGCAGACCATCCCCTAATACACGCAGGGTAGGATTCAGAATACATTAATGATGTTTCAAGTTTGGTCAGAGTGTCAAGGTCTTCTACGTCCGTCACATCGGGGGTCCTCCCACATATCGTAATTTGCCTAATACCCCGTGTACTACATGTAGGCGTACACCTCCCTCCCTCACGCGCCCACGCTAATGGGGAAAGGAATCTTGGTTAAATCAATCAAAACAGGATTATAGTAAAGAGTTGCGTTTAGGGTCCCTGACCTATCTGAAAGATAATATGCTTTATGCAAGTTTCAAAGAACACAGTAAAATATTTTAGGATGCATTACCACAATTCCCAAACTGTATGGATATAAACTGACAAACAAAAGAAAGTACACAAGTGTAATTGTCGCTGCAATACCACATTTGCGATCTAACTAGTAAACTTAATGAAGAACACTGATTGTATAGAGCGTAACCATCAGCCATAAACATCTGTACATGTTATGTGAGAATTTTCGCAAAATAATGATTATTCTTCCATACACGAGCACTTTACGTTACAGAGAGTATAAAACCTTACTGTCGTGAAAAATGAACTATTACTTGACAAAAATCTCACGTGAAAATTCCAGGATTGACGTCGGCGCAAAGAGAAGGGGCCACAGGAATGACATAAATAGGTGATTCCAACAGTCTTATTACAGTGACATTGGGTTGCAAAAGACAAACCATAATTCGGCCATTTAACCGTTTCAGTACGACAGGCCAGTCATGTGACGGACCCAGAAGTGGGCCTGCCAGAGTCAACAACGTAACCGGATGTTGACGGTGACATCAGTAGCAGCCATATGACTGGGTCATCGTGTGAGCCGATTAACAGTGACAAGACGCCTTTTAAGACTTTTTATCTAATTGAAAGAAACACAACGTGTGTAGTTTCATGTTCTCGTCAGTTTGGCTGGATGTATATCGTAATGGGTGGAATATGATGAAACATGGACTTCAGCTCGAAATAATTTAAAAACAGAAAACATTTGGATTGTAAGGACAGTGTTGCACTTTGTGATGTTTAATGTACTCAGTATGAGTAAAAGGAGACCTATAAATCGTGCATGTTTCTTACACTTGATACCACTAACATATAAAGATTTAGCTGTAAGGGACAGTGGGGTAGCCTAGTGGTTAAAGCGTTCGATCGTCACAAGGCCCGGGCTCGATCCCCGACTTGGGTACAATGTGTGAAGCCCATTACTCGCCGTTGTATGACTGGAATATTGCTGAAAAGCGGCGTAAAACTTACTCACTCACTCACCTAGCTGTAATGGGGCTTGGTGGCTGTAGACAAATACGTGATTTACTTCATTCCCAACATATAATGACTTTTAAAGAAGCATATAGTATTTTAAGAATTACAAGCGCACCCCTTACCAAAAGTGTACGTTGTAAATATCCTCACACAGACTTGAAACCTCACACGCCTCAGAGTTCTTATACTACCTTCTTCCACAGGAAAAGGTAATTACATTAAAGGACGCCTCTGGGATGGCTGTAGATTGAAGATCGCTATTTTATATACCATCGGAAAAATTCCTGTCAGTACCACAAACAACATTATCTAGGAGAGTGTAATTCCAGACCTGGCGATGTTTTGGGATCTTTGAAGAAACAACAAAACTGAGACAATATTGCGATTCGGTTGCTCCAAAGAGATGGTGAGCAAATCTCAGTTGATTCAACAGGATATGCAGAGTCAATAAAACGTGTAAAATTGATTTGAAGTAATTGTCTGAGTACTTTGTGAATGGTACAATCATCTGTGGGGACATCAGGGGGCCGTCCCTCTATACTGCGTGTATTTTTGAAAGGCACAGCCGGAATTTAGTGGTAAAAGTCTAGGTTTTCACTGTGGTACTTTTGCCCAGGCAAAATATTTTCTTAGAAGCACAGGGTATTGCTATATGTCGGTCCTACCGATCAGACTATCAGTCTGCTCCAGGTCTGTCAGTTCCGTGATAAATAGATATAAGCATTGTTTTATATAAGTGTAATGTTGTACAAGGTTGTCATGAACACTATTAATTTTCGATTCTAGCACTAATGCACTAGCTACCATTTTTAAATTTGGAGTAATTCTGGAAACTTCTGGAACACTACAGATTAACCCAGCTTAAGCAAATAATTCCCTGAAAACTTTTTCCTTTAGGTTTTAACATGACATCGTTGACATCAAAACCAGCAGTCTGTGGGTACACCTCACACACACACACACACACACACACACACACACACACACACACACACACACACACACACACACACACACACACACACACACACACACACACACACACACACACACACACACACACACACACACACACACACACCTGGTCTTTTACAGAAGCTTCACAAATGCAGTCATCTTCAGTCACCCATGCTTGTCTTGCTTGACACATGTCATGGATATCCAGTTGCACAGATCGATGCTCATGCTGTTGATCACTGGCTTGTCTGATCCAGATTCATTAATGGTCGACAGTAACTGTAATGTCTCTAACTCTTGCACCATCTTTCTACCGTGTGCTTTCACTGCAATCACTGTGCAGTAATTTGTATTTTTTCGTAAACACAGTTACCTGCAGTTACCTCTTGTTTGTTGTTGGTTATTATGATTTCAGTTTCGATATCGTCACGTGACAACGTATGTTGTTTGCTGGCATAAATTCATTCATGTGGGGGTCACTTCATCAACTGAGTTAGCTGGAGTGACTTCCCATGCATTTGTCAGTCGAGTGTCAAGATGTTACACACACAAAAACGGTAGAATTACTTTTGAAATGAACCCCCAAATACAAAACTTCCCGCCATGTTTATCTATTTCCATTGATCAAGGCCGTTGATTGGATCGGTGAGATCAAAGAGTAACTCACGTGCTCCTAATTTCTAGTCTGGCTTGGTATATAATGATGTCTCGACTGTGTGGACTCACAAGGATCAGCTGACGAGAACACACAGTTAAATGTGATACCTTATAACAAACTTCAAACAACTAATTTGTTTGCAAACTTCACCGTTTGAAGCACCACAAGTAAACGAAGAGCAAAGTTTGTAAGGTATAGAATGTTGCAGAGACTTACGTGGGTGTCGACTGTTGTATGATAAACAGTTCTATACCAAGGTCGGCTAGCTGGTCAGAGATAAATCTGTGTATCCATCCATCCATCCCCAATCCACCCACCCATCCATCCACCCATCCACCCATCCATCCATCATAGCGTAATCCTTTGCCACTTTTCGTACATTTCTCCCTTAGCGTTGATGATGAACATGATCATGATGATGACGACGACGATGATGATGACGATGATGACGACAACGACGACGAGGACGACGATGATGATGACGATGACGTTTAGGCTGATCATCATCACAATTATCAAAATATTAATAATGTTCTTGTCCAAGAATATTTCCCTTCCCAATAGACTGAAACGTCAAAAGGCCAAATACGGATTATACCACAAAGAAGATTAAATCTTCGATTGAAAGAAGAAAAACTCCACCTAAAATAACAGATCTAACAGTAACTCCAACCAAACCTCTGACAAAGCGGCGGCTGACCTTGGCAACAGAAGACATTTCTTGCCTGTAATTAATTTACCGCTGTATGAACTTGGTTTATTCCCGCTTAATACTGGCATGTTTATTGTGTATTATATATATCATCCGCCGGAGTAAACACACATAACGAGGAAATGTCTGGTCACTGTAAATTATGGACAACTCGGTTCCGCAATAAAACATTCCTGGAAATATATCCCCATCTCGTGTCACTCTGAACAAATATATTTGTAAAACCGAGCTCTTGTGATTGTTATGCTTATGTGATCTTACGCACAGACAGCTAAACTGCCAGAGCATTTGCAGTATAGTTTGACATTTGCATTTCGGAATATTTGATTTAATTTCCTGCATCTAAACTCACACATTGAACTGAGCAGAGCCTTCATGATATTTGAACTTTTCTCTTCAGCAAGGTTCATTGTCAGTCATTTTGATGAGATCAAGACGATTATGCAAGGGCATGTTTCAAGCAGAGTACAAGAAATCTCCTTTCATATAACCATGATGCGGAGGTACATCGGTTGTAAATGTTATTTCGGTTTTGGACTTATGTTAAAAAATTGAAACGTGACCTTGACAGTGAGCGTAGCAATGAATACTGATGACTGTGCCTGGGCGCAATAGTACAGTGGTAAGTTGTCTGCCTATCAGGTTGAAGGCCCGAGTTCCTTCCCCGGTGGAGACACCTAGGGTTCGGGTCCCGATGTGGGTACATTTGCCTTGTATCCTTGGACAGCATACTAAGATCCACATTGTCTCAGTTCATCCAGCTGTAAAAGGTGTAGCCGTGAGTGTGTGACGGCAATGTGAGTGTTTGGTTCATTGCGCCTGAAAGGCAGCACGGCTGTATGATCTCCGTGGAGGTAAAAGGTATCGGAAAGTACGATAGCGTCCTATGACCGGGGACAGTAAGGTACGTAGCGCCGTGAGCAGGCAATGTGCCTGGATATGAGCACCATATAAGCGGACTGTTAGTATTACAAAACTACTGAACGAGGGTACAGGCGTGGAGTGTGGTTACGACATCTCTCTCTCAGCAGTCTTCTTGAGCCTCTGTTGCCTGGTAGGGGTCACTCCTGTTGTCAGACCTGTACAATTATCAACACTTGTACCCTGACCATCTTTTTATCCCCTGCCACACGTGAGATGACAAGACTGAATCGTCGCAGTTAAATTGCTATTAGCCAATGGCCTTTGTTAGGTGAACAGTCATCACTTTTATATCATCACGAGACCTCGGTCTACAGTTGTATTTGTAGGTTACTGTACGTATTCACGTGTACGTGTCGTGATACTGTTTGAATATACTCACAGTGCCGTAACACCGTACTCACTCACTCACTCTACAAGGCATCGTATGCACAATGGACGGCCTCAATTTAGTCGAAGGTATTATGTTCCTCTGTTGGTTTGTTATTGAACAGGGCGTTATTAGGTGAATACAACCCGATACAACCGCCACACCCACGTTACCTGACTTCTACCTCTTGTGTATCTTTAAGAAGTCGATATTCACCTGTAATACATCACTCTTTGAAGGTGAGTGCAGCACGTCTGTGGGAAACAGTCACTGACTTACGACAAGCTCTGTGTAAGAGAAATGGCAACGATTAACGTATCATATTCATGCCAGTTTTCTTCGTTCAGTGTTATTGGGGCCTTCAAGAAGTCGATATACACCAGAAGTATATAGTCACTTTTTGAAAACGAGAACAGCGGCTCTGTTCAGCCACTGACATACATGTACGACAAGGTCTGTGTAAGAGAAATGGTGACGATAAACATATCACATTCATGTCAGATTTTCTAAATGCATCCCCATGTTAATTCTTGCCATATGGCACCACGAGAACTATGACAGACACAAGATTTTTACTGACAGAACTTAAACGAACACGGCGGAATACAGATATCGTTTTACATGCCAGGCTCTGTGTAGGATGCCTTATTAAGCACTGGATTTATTTCCCCGTATTTCAGAACAGGGAAACTATCAGAATGACAGTTTCATCCAGTCACTTTCATTGGTACCACGGCGCCTGAAATGGAATAGCGTCCAAACATTGATGACACTGTACTGTACCCTCCGGCTACACTGTGTTGAAGAAATATTTTCTGAATTAGGAAACGTAAATGCTTTACACCACGAGTCGTAACCACGGGAGTATTACAGACATAAACTAATTGAGGACAGCCTGGTAAGAGGTTACATCTGAAGAATCGTTTGAAAGAGGCATTTCCGGAATGAATATGTGGAAATAATCTCCCACAAATTACAATTTACAGTTGCGCTGAGCGAACTTATTTGTCAATCAATATTGGGAGGATTAAGGCCTGGTTCATCCACGTCCTCCACGTCCATATCACAACGTGATAAAGACGCCATGTTTGATCTTCAATACGAATTATTATAGGTGTGGTATCTACTAATGATGACGCTGACCGCTCTCTTCCTCTCACACAAACACTAATCGCTCCTTTCATCTCATTTCCTCATTTTCCACTAAACTGGGCTCGAAACCGACATCTAGTCGGGAATCATCCTCTTGTAGATTTGTTTGGCGTTACCGCCAGAGACATCTCTCCAAATGAACAATTATGTGCTAAGGTGCCACTCAGTAAGTGATCGGTGATTGTAAATTTGTGACCTCTTGCCTGTCTCTTCACATCTATGAAATCCCTCCGCATTATCGGGATCTAGTTTGAAGCTTTCAGGAGGTCTTTGGTCAGCTGAAACTAGGTTTATGATGATGAAATGTGTGCTTTTCTCACTGCAAGTACTTGAAGGCAATACAGAGGTCCGAGAGAGGCCATCTTGCTCCATCTAAAATGCAAATATAATCATATTTAGGGGATGAATTAATTTTTAATCTTCGGAAAGTTTCCGTCAGATAGAATAAAATTGAAATGGGGACAGCAAAATTACATCTACAGATTGAAGCAAATTTGTATTTTGCATAGTACGTAAAAGTAAGAAACTGATAAGTTAGTTTGACTAATCACTTCGCAAATAGTTTGGCCGAATGCAGATTTGAAGAATTGCAAACCAACCCATATTACAGTAGGGCTTACTCACAGCAGGTGACAAAATACAAAATAAAGATAATTTATTTTTTTCCCAATTAATAATTACATTAATTGGTAGGGATTGTTGTAAAGAAGATATTCAGTTGGTGACTATGGTTTACCAGCACTCACAGCTTGCAGTTATTCGCACGAACACATGGAACTGTACGCTTCCTTACTAATCTGGAGCTCCTACAGTACCGGGTGTCCAGTTTCACTTGTAACAATGAATAATTAACCTATTACCAATGAAATCGCGATTTCAAAATTATATTTACGGAAAAAGAATACAAACTGATGATTCAATTTTCCAGGTCAGTGGCTTGTGAAATTATTATTTTGTGAACTAATTATAAAAGGCGCTTTCCAATTTCAAGAAATATTTCAAAGAGCATGAATTACTAGTATAACACGGTGCCATCTAACACTATGTGAAATTGTCCAGATTTGTTGGAGCGTAATATCGACACCACATTTTGAAATGTGAAACTGGGAAGTTGTTCAGATGGCTTAAAGGTGTGACAAATGTAAAATGTCAACAATGACTACTGACGTATCGCCACATTTTCAGATTACAGTTAAAACAAGCGTCGACTTTTTCTTTGTCCGCACACAAAAAATAAACGCCTGTTGACAAACACGTCTACACTATTCCGTGATTCTTATCTAACTGCTTTTGTCTATCTAAGATATTTCAACCAAATTGGATTCGAACCCTGAAAACTGGAAAACTATGACGCGAAACTCACAATGTGAGGATCTCTCTCTACTAGCATCAGAGTTAACTGTACTGTTCCGACTCTGTGTTAAAACCATGTTTATATATGGCAGTGTAATGTCGATTTTAAAATTGTTGTACGTATAGTTTCTGCCAAGGTTCAGCTAACATCGGTTTCACAATGATCAGTTAACTGACGTTGTCAGGAATGTTTACTTTTTAATTTAAACAGTGATGTGGAATTCCCTATTTTTAAATGCTTTTGAGTAATAGCCGCAACAGGTTCAAGTATGGTATTATACAACTGTAAATTCCTCATGTCTACATGCGTGATTTATGCGGTCACAATAACAATATTCGAGATTCATTTAGAACTTGTCGAATATATAAGACGCGTATAAGAATGGCAACTTCCTTATTTTTATAACAAGACGTTTTTGGGGTCCTTTTTTGCCCTTTCTTCAGCTGTTTACAGGAAGCCACAGATGTTGTACATGTTTATACAATCAATCACATAAGACCCAGTTATATCACACTGTGGCGTTCACATCTCCTAAGTCTGTTTGCGTCAGCTGACGTTACTTTATCCCTATTATCACTGTTTTTATAACTGTGTTTTGATGGGTTCTCCGTGATTGATTGTACATGCATGTACATCTCTGACTTCCTGTAAGTTCTGGTATATTTAGCATGTTTTGTACATCCGTCTTTGATCACCTGAATCAGTGAATAGAAGTAGCCCAGACTCACCATGTTGTACAACTAAGAAGAAGTTATGTATTCGTCCTAAATATAGAAAACGTTAGAGAAACGTAAACACGCAACCAGCTGGGAGCGTGGTGGCCAAACCATACCAACATGTGATGAACATGCCTCATGACTTGTTTGACTATGAAAACGGTGGGTTTTCACTTGTCTGTCATTACAACAGTGAACAGTGAACAGTGAAAACATTCAACGACTGACATGATAGCTCACGGCAGTAACGCCACCGGCCGACTCAAGACTGGAGACTGGAGACTGAAGACTGAAGACTGAAGACTGGAGACAGGAGACTGAAGACTGGAGACCTACCCATATCCGGTTAACCACGTGACACAACAAGAGAGCAAGTTCGCCACGTGACTCGACAGATGTTGAGAACGGTAAACGCCCACGACGACCTCACGACTGACTAACAACGTCAGTGCTGTCAAGGGCACAGAGTATGGTCACCACAGCGATGGATACATGTTTAGTGACGAGTTCCGCTTCTTGCTTCACTTTGCAGGCAGAAAATGACGTGTTTACGGGAAGTGGAAAGGTCTGGTGGCCGTAGTGAAATGATGTGGTACGCCATCACCCATGCTGGGAGTACAGACTTGGTACACGCTCATCGCAAGTTAACAGCACAGCATTACACGCCTGATACTCTTCGGCCAAAGACGTAATCTCTCAACACGTCAACATCTCCAGATTTAAACCCCATCGGACATTTCTGGGTTGCTCCTGATATACGTCTGCGATCACATCAGCAGCAGCCACGGAAACTTCTACAACCTGCCTCAGAACATTTGGAAGGGAGGGGGACAGTCCCCAGACAACAATTCGTAGTTTGACTGATTTCATGGGACAACGATGCTGGGCAGTTCTGGACTCTTATGGGGGCCGTACAAGATATTGATGACGGGCCATGATATAGGGTATTTATATGGCACACATCCACGCAAATAGTACATACTCAAAACGCTGGTATTTCCCCTCGATCATTGAATGTCAATCTCAACGGTACATCATAATGTCAATCTCAACTTCCGGGGACCATACAACTGGCGCAGGCGCACGGGATTATTGCGGCTTTCTCCTCCTTAAAGGGTACGGTACCGATTCACAACTGGGTGGACTGGAACGTGTAGTCATAGTACCTTGTCCAGGTTTACTGCACGTTGCTACCCTCAACTTGAAGTTTGCACGGATTCATGTGAAGATATACTAACTGATTTTGGGGTCTTTAAGTGCACAGGGCTGTCTACTGCACACTAGGGGTTTTGAAAAAGTCTGCACATAAAGTTGATTCCAAGGTTCTTACACCCTGTCACAGGTGGGTTCGATCCCGACCCCGCAAGCTCTATGGAACACCAGCCTGGCACTTTAGCCAGTTCGCCCACTATGCCCCATAGATAGCTATGTTCACATGAAGTGACATGACATATACCGAGAAAGAGATTGTCGCTAATAGTCAATGATCACAAAGAGCAAACTTTAGTTAAACCACCAAAATTGAAGGGGTGCCTCGTTCTTTGTCTGACCTGTAATTCCGACATAGTGAGATCCAAGGACAAATGATGAAAATGTATCGGTCTGTTGTCCAGCAGATGGTTACACTGTGGACCATACGTAGTTATATCCATAGATTATGTTCCAAAGTAAGCAGACATTCATACAGATGTACACAGATAAACCCAGGTGCGACTGACAAGTCTCTCCAAGACAGCAAAGAACAAAACACAATTTGTAATGGCAACTTCTGAGACAGATTCCGGACAATTGACCATGGTCATCTAACCATCGATGATTTCCGCCAGTATCGATGTCGCTGGCCCTAGATTATGCCTTCCCCCAGACGCATTTGTCTTCCTTTCATCAGTAAATGAGGGACAAGAAAACGCCGATAGGGTTCGTAAGGGAATATGACATATATCCGACACGGGTTAACATCGTCATCGTGATAAAGCACCGCAGATAAGTCTTTCTGAGTACACTAATGGTTGAGATATTGTGGATATTGAGGATATTTTGACATGAAATCGATGTCAGTTTGAAAAATACTATGCTTCATCACCCACGTAGCGTGTGGCTCGAACATGATAATCTTTGAAGTGTATTTTCGCTGACAGTGAAATAGGTTCTACGTTAGTGGATGATTGTTGGGGCAGGTGTGACATTTGATGACCCACTTGCCGTAATTCAGAGCTTGCGTGCCTTAAGAAATATTCCAACAATATCTGAACGCCCACAGACACTGGCAGTAATTGGGAATCTCATAAGAGGCGAGGTGATAAAAGTCAAAATAGGCAAGACTATTCGCCATGATATATTGACCTGGGAAGACACAAGTGTGATTACTATTTATCACACTAACCATTTTCCCAACTGTCTCGGTATGTGCAGAAATTACAACCACCCAGCGTCAATGGTGTTCGTGATCACGCCATGTGATCATGACGTCAAGTGATAACTGATGGCCGGAAGTTAAAATATTGTGATATGTCCTTGTTTCAAAGCGATATCGCCAGGTGAGGACAAGGTTTATCCTTGGGTGAGATCATGGTTTATCCTTAAATGTTATTTAAAATTTGTACGTTAAAAATATCGTTACATATGACCGTAATGAGGTAAGAATTCTGGCGACGAAATATCATATCAAGTATGATGCTTTCCATCATTCTGGTGAAATGTCCAATAAACGAACGTTAATTATATTTTACAGTAGGAAGAACAAGACGTAAAAGTATTTGATATTGCCAATATCTTCTTTCCAGGTATATGTGGCCTTTAATAATATCATCATGATTAAGTGTAGATTCGACATCCTTCATCGGACCAATCAGAATTCTGGGCTGTTAAAGAATGTGCAATGTCCTTGCTATGTGGGGCAGTGGGATGGCCTAGGGTTAAGGCGCTCACTCGTCCCGCCTTAGACTTAGGTTTGAGTTTGCACAAGGGTACTATGTGTGAAGTCCATCTCTGGTGTCTCACTCCGTGATATTGCTGGAACATTGCAGAAGGCGGCATAAAACTAAACTCACTAGATGTATACTGTTACGGTTAAGAATTTGCCTTGACAAAAGGTGTAAGAAATCCCCTGTGAACCAGCAAACTGAACCAAGACAAGTCTAAAACATTCAAATATTGTATTATTAATAAGCAATGAGAGCAAGGTATACAAAGTCACAAGTCAGTTCCACAAAACAGATTTCAAATACAATACAAATGAGACAAATTCTAAGGCAATGGGTGACAAAATATATAGCAAACTCACCAAAGTCTTAGTGCGAGAGAGAAACAGTTATGCAGAATGTAACACCGAGAGCGGTCTGGCAGCGGCTAATATAGATTCAGGCGTTGACGGATTTGTTGGCGATGATGTATACTCCAGTGAATATGTGTCCGACCCCAACACGGCAACTAACATTTGTATATACATTCAGTCATTTCCCGAAAGTTCGAGCACATACGACCATCGCCACAAACGTGGAAAGCTCCAGAACTCGTGTTTACATTTTTTTCAAAGGGAGGTAACTCTAAAATACTGCCTTAGAGGCGTACCGCTTAAATAATTCTCTGTAGGAAATGTGACCCATAATAACTAACACTTAAACCTTTAATATTGTGCCCCAATCACAACTACAGCAATAATACTTAATAACAACTCAAATCACCCTCGTAGCAGTACCTCAACATTTTGAGCAGCAGCTCGGTGTACACAGGGTCCAGACTGAGCAGGCTCTGCTGTGGTATGAAAACAAGCCTCTTATAAACGGTATCAACACTTCAACCACGTTCAATTCGGTTTTCAATCCATGCGAACACAAAGTTTATCGACAACTTTAAGATTTGCCATAGGACAATCGCCTAGATTAAATTACCGGCAACCACGCATGACGGAAATGAACAACCGTGTGCAGGTGTGACAGGAACTTTGTTGACAGTAATCCGGACTATTGAACACATGTGCATAGGGTTACATGTACTATGTGTTTCGTCTTCGTGTTTTAGTTTTACAATAACATGGTATTAAGGAGAGGAAGAAATCATTTAAGCAGACAAGGTCAGTTCGTCTTGCCATAACCATCTGCGTGGGTGTCGAATCAGATTCTCAGTAATTCAATTTCTTTACGGAAACTGTGAGCGCGAAAAGTACTGCTTGATATTTGAAGGACATAACTGAATATAAAGTGGATAAGTGACACGTAAAACAAACGCATTCAATAAAAAACGGCTTGCCACAAATGACGAATTTTGGTTTCTCTGACGTCAAAGACCACATACACACATTAAGAAAAGGGGACACAACTCTACTGTGCTTGGAACCAGATCAGTTGACTTCAGGTATTGTTTTGTTTGCCAGCCAAACAAAACAAGCAAAATCTTCCTGTTGATACAACACCTAAATGTTCACACTTTGTACAGGTGATAATGGCAATATGCCATGTGTTTCTCAAAGGTAATTAAGATGAGATATGTACAGTTCTCTCCGAAACTAACGAGAAAATCTTTGTTTCCTAATCTGATAATAGATTTTTGAAATAACTGTTACATTATGTAGTAAGATACTGAGTATTGGCGGCTACACTAGTAGGCTTAAGAATAACCCTTAGTAAATCATTAGTTATCTCCCCTGGTGTAGCATACACCACCCTTTGTTGACATGACACATCTGTCAACAGAAGAGAAACGAAGCTGTTTCTTGATTTTGAAAGAGGTATGACTAATGCAAAAGAGTTATTTGGTAGACGTGACATTCCTCTGTCTGCAGTATTCAAAACTTTGAAGAGTATTCAATCAAAAGTTGGGACTAAGCACAAGACAGGTGCAGAAATGTCAGAAAGTTCAGTACTAAGGATAGCCTGTGACTTGGTCAGATTGAGTAGAGGAACATTTGAAAGTGTTGAGACTATCAATAGAGGTCCTCGGGTATACAATGAAACCCATAGACGAACATTATACAGACTTAATTGGAGGGAAAAGGGCAGAATTCCCTTAGCATCGATGAAACATCCACAAAAAGAAAGACGTTTATAATGGTGTAGGACTCACGATAATCAGGGTTTTCTTTTCTCCTGCACGTTTTGTCTGTTTTCGTTTCGAACTGTTTGAATATAAGGACATAAGATGCAATGAAACTTATCTACCAAAGCTCAAAACACAGCCCGAAATTTCACAGGTGAGGTGGGATATTATAACGTGACGCCGGACATTTGGTGAAGGCACTATATCTCAGATGATTAGCTCCTCCCAACGGCCCGAAAACTGTATGGTAATATAGGGGTAACGCCATGCAAGTCGTGAGGTGTTAAAACGGTAAGATTAATGATGGAACTAATTGTCAAAAGACACATTTACTTCGTCTCAAAGTACTTTGGTTAATATCAAGAAACGTCCAAATTCCAGTAGATTTAAAAAATGAAACTGTGTTTTGTAACTTATTCGCCTTTGATGTGATGATTGAAGAGTATGGATCCTGACAGCCAATGGACAATGTCCGGCCGCGTCACAGCGACGTCAGTGTAAGATGTGTACTTGTCTCCAGTTGTCACCCCACCTTGACGACTCTTCAGGGCTTACGTCATGGTATCTGGGGGATCTAACATAGTAACGCCAGCAATAGCCCAGGCTTGTACAAAATACCACGCATACATAAGCATGCACGCCGCATGCACGCTCCGATACTCACATAAGACAACACACCTGAACAGCCGATGTCCATAAATCACGTTCCGGGTCAACTTCATCATATCATGTATAGTCATGTCCAGCAAGTGCTCTCTGTTGTAACATGTAGTATTAGATGTGGTCCAAAGGAGAACTCTTGCACATCACACCTCACTCATTACCCATCATCCCCTGCACAAGCAGTCGAAGTGGCTCCCCCTGATGAGCAGTTGACATGGGAAATAGCCGTGAGGGAAGTGAATGGACCGGCAATAAATATCCGGGGATCGTTAGTGTCAAGATGGACATAAAATTACCGTCATGGGCTTACTGGGACTTGGCAGTGTCCAGGAAGCTTAGATCTCCGTGACAGATATGTATATAAAAGGGCAAAATAAACGATTCCATGGCCTCTGGGGTTCATTTGCAACCGTTGCGTCCAGCCAATCTAAAGGGACGTAATTCTTGGAGGAACGCATCAACATTAAAGTGCATTATAGGCGATAACGGTACGTTTATATAAATCTAAACATTAATTGAGATGCATTCGTTAATGACCATCATAAATAACACCATAAACAGTTATAAAGTGACATGCCAGCTTCAAAATGCATTAATGTTGCTACGATAAAGTTAATGCAGGTCGTTAGATAAAGTTAATAAATGCATATTCCGTTAATTGACAAATTATCGAGTACACAAGCCACGTCGAAACCCTGATATGACCAATCAGATACTCGCGTCTCTGCAATAATGCTAACAATAGGCCGATGTTTGGTGGTTGAGTATCCGTCATAAGGAAGTGGTGCCGTTGACCGTCCAGCACTAGTCTCAAGTTGTTTATCAAGTCGTGAGTATTTGCAAATAACAACTGATTAAAAATGCATTTGGAGAAAACCTTTCCCTTTCCCACATAACGAAGTCTATCACAGAGTAAAGATCAGTAAAATTACTTGTATTGATATATTGCGTGTGAGTGGTATTGATGTGTTGCTTGTGAGTGGTATTGATATTCCAATGGCTATCATTGTGTGTGTCGCAAAATGTCTTTTTTTCTTGAAAAAAAAAATGGCGTTTAAACACTCTATTTTCCAAATGCATTTAACCTATAGGAGACTCAATTAACCTATCAAATAAGCCAGTAAAATTTAAAAAAAGCATGAATCGTGACTGAGCATATATATTCAAAAAGACGTTTTGTTTATTGTAATTTATGGTCGCCAAACCGGTCGTAATTTACTCGCTGTCTAAACAATCACGCTTGCTCCTGCCCTTCGTTATCATACAATCTATTCCAACATTATTTGCACATTTATTGACACAGTCATTTTATTAACATGTATTTTATTGATACAGATACATATTTGCAGCCCGTAGCTTAAGCGAAATATTTAAAAAGTCTTCATTCTGTTGGCTTCAGTTCTGTTGCACCCTAGTGCCAGGAATATTCTCATGAAAGAGCATCTCATGCATTGTGATTGTGACCCGACGGCCCACTTCATTAAATGGTTTGAGTGTGCTCTGGATGAAGGCTCTGATAGTAGCCCTTGGGATTCCTGGCCACACTCCTGCCCAGTGCTGCATGGAGTTCATCTTGATTATGAGGCGATGCAGGCCGCATCGGTGTTCATCGAGTCTCTTCCAAACCCCATCACGATATCGAACCTCTGCAGGTCTGCCACCAAGACATCACTTTGCTGCCAACGTTTATGTAAGGAATCTGTCTCTGTTATTTCATCTCACCATATTTAAATCGTGTCACGGCCCCATATAACCCATTTGGGGAACCCGTGACGAGCTGACGCTGATACCACGAGGCTACCCAACCTGCAATATAACTGGTACTTTTCATTGTAAAGATATCAACAATTGCAATAATCAACTGTTTTTTTACAAAATATTTAACTCGTTTACCAATGTTTTATACACGGTTAATATAACTGGGGCGGATCATTGTCACTCATGTTTACGAGTCAATCGTCATTTAAGAAACTTTCAGGAGAAAAGAAATGATGCGCGCCCTTCACCTCCTCTGGGTCTGCCTATGTACAACGTGACTTGCTGACTCTACATACCCAAACATGAGTCTCATTAACCAATTCAGACAATGACCTACTTTTCAAACGATCCGAATTTTCTCCTGTGAAAGTGAAAATAGACAAAACAAAAATCTCTGGTTGCACTGAAACCCAAGTCCTTGTTTAATAAGAAAGCATACCATAAGTAGGAAATCACAGACTGCCCCTATTTGATGAGGTCATAAAAAGATTCACAATGCATGTGGCTCACTGATTACACCTGTTATGTGTTTTTGTGCTTAGTCAGCATAGCTACGTCACGCAAAATGTGACTGATAAAATTTCAATTCCTCACCAGACCGCCAAATCTTCCTAGCGACAGACCCTCGTTTTGAGATTTCCACGATTTCCAGGTTTACATTTGTAAGAGCTCGTTGTACAACAGAGCATGTGTTTGCAAGAATTAGAAGGAGCGTAGTATTGCAATATACGAGAGCCTAGACGTATAAAATCATACTGATTCATATTTATGTATCCAGTTAAATGAATTAGTCAAAAAATACTGGACTGGTTATCACATTAAGTTCAGCAGTAGGACGAAACCCAGTCAGCAGGAAACAAGACTGTTCTGTAAACAACGTTTTGACATGACCGCCCATCTGGTTACAGAATCTATTTACACGTATCTCATACGAAACCTGTCATATGTTCATGATTATAATGTGCCGTCAGACAACAGCCCGCATTTGTTACAATAGAGTGAAGTGGGACTCTAAGCTATTCTAATAACAAACTGGTAAAGAGAAAACAAACAACAAATCATCCCCATGCGGTTTGCCGCGTAGTCATGTATAACCGGAACACACTGATCCAGTTCGTTATGCCTCGGTTCTCTGTGTAAAGAGCACTGCTGATTAATAATATCATCGATTTAATTTTGCAAGGAAGGGCATATATTACAACAAATCTGTCTTTTGAAAATATTGAATAAGTTACATCTTTTCAGTTCTGTTGGATTCAGCTCGCGTTCAACCTGGATGTATCGCTCCAAGATAATCAAATAATGAAGGGCAATGTCTCATCAAAGGATTAAAAAATCAGAAACTTTGAAAACAACTCACAAGAAACGGCCTTCTTTCCGCATTCTTTTTTGTACGTGAAGATAAGTGTTGAAGACTTTTGATGCACATACTCCTCACTCAAAGATGGGGATTTGTTTAAATGGTCAGTTCCGTGTTGTGTGGTTGTGGTGAGATTGACAGGCTGCTTTACGCTATATCTCTAGCGACGCGATAACAATATTTCATTTACACCAACGCCAAATGTCTGGTGGACAGAACAAATTAGTCTACGGAAACAGAATCGAGAAAAGTGTTAAAAATTTCAAATGAAATATAGTTCTCCTATGCTATTACTATCACAGGCTCTCAGACGCTTAGACGCTGTGTCGAAGTCTTACATACTCTTTACATACGCTTCTGTGCGAAGCTTGGGGTGGACTTAGTCATATTTAAACATACTCTTTATAGTCATTTCATGGCAAAACCAAAATAAAACATCGACACTTTGAACAAATATCAGTTTTCATATCAACTTCACATGGGGAAATAATTCAACTGTGGAAAAAAAAATGAATCCACCAATCGACTTTAAGCAGATATATCGTATCAATTTGGAAAGTTTTTTGTCGTGTGTCAAAAACACTGTAAAAAAGAAACGCACATATCAAATAAAACTGTCTGCCATTGTTTTTTTAATCATCCTCACATGCAGTCTTTTATCTAACAAAAGTTTAACATTTGTACAGTTTTACTTGTCTTTTGCATTCTTGGATCATCAGTGATGATCGTGTCCCTGTAATGATGGTCACAATAAGCTCGTCTGTCTTACAGACACAGTATCATATGATCAGTGTTCACAGTTTGACTTTTTCCGTGATCACATAGTCTGACGTGATAAAAAAGTTGAAGCTCAGCTAAAAATAGTACACCATTACACTGACTATTTTATATCTTTATCACTTTTCTGGCGCTAACAATTGAAAAGGAAACGGGTGTTTTATTTCTTGATAACGCTATCCCTTCCCTCTAGCCATCTAGATTGGCCATATCGACCGACGTTGTATCTGCTATGTTCAGTCACAGAGCTCTGAGTCAGCGCTAATTGCCCAGTACCTATTGACCGTTTCGTTCTTTACAACAGAGGAATATCACAATTTTCGTTAATGACCAAGAAAATCGCCTATTCATAAAAGCGATTATTGAAAAATTATTCCAGTTGATATCTGTTGAGGAAATTTGCAGTCTTCGCTCATTCTACTCGACATAAACTAGTTCCAGCACCTCCAAACTTTCTCCGCTGTTAAACAATTTGCTTGAGGTTATTTCTGGTATTATTGTGTTAGAAAATCGACATTGCAATAACATCGTTTTTCACTCGCAAAGTGTAAAGCTGGATCTCTCTAGGGCTGGTAGTTGGGCTATTGTTATACAAAGGCTGGAGGAAGAAAAGACCTGATTTGTATTTGGCCCCTCTAGTACAACAGTAATGTTTATTTCATGTCATATCATCCAGCCTGAGCTGACTTGGTTATTCCCTGTAATAAAAGTCCCTTCGATCTTTATCCGTTCTAAAAGCAGCGGGTCGTTTTGTACAAACCCGTTTCCGGCGTCATTAATTTGCAAGTCTCATATATAAAGTAAATTGTTCGAATCAATTACACAATTTTCGGACTTCAATCTAGTTGAAATCGTCATTCTCGTAAAGTATAATGGTGTCAACATGTTTCCGAGCCATTACACAATACACATCGAGCTGATACGACGTCTTGTAAACGCCTGTTCGAAGTGTTTCACGAGGAACAGAGAAACAGTCAATAAAAAGTCTATAAAATAACATTAGATCGCGACATTCACAAAGCTTGCATTACCAGAAAACAAATCTGTTTCCGAGTCAGTAGTCTTATATGTAGGACATTTGTTCTTAAACTTACACTTCAAAGAGTCAACTTGTTGTGTATCTTTAAAAAACGACACACCTGTCAGATACCTAATACTCTCAGAGGCTGAAGCAGTAGCGTTTTATGTGTTTATTCATAGTTTGTACAACCGTTAACCTTGAATTGTTATGCCCTTACACCTTTATGTAAAAGGCAAAAAGTGGAAGAATACATTACATCAAAAGATGGATTGACGATTTACTTGTGTAAATGAGGTTCACTGGCTTAGAAAATTGTTAACTAGTTAACAATTCTTATCGAGTAAGCCTATGAAGGTCATATTAGGTAACATCGAAAGCAAAATATAAAAATTAATGACAGGGAATCTGCATGATTTCAAAACAGATAATTGGCAAATATGGAACACAAATAATGGTCTTAGTCTCTGTGAGCGACTATGCTTGTCATAAGAGGCGACTAACGGGATAGGGTGGTCTGCGACGATCGATATCGATGTTCACGCTGTTGACCTCTGGCTTGTCAGGTCCAGACTCGATTATTTACAGACCGCCGCCATATAGCTGGAATATTGCTGAGTGCGACGTGAAACTAATCTCACTCACTCACTCACAAGTCTATATGTGTAAGACACTTGAATGTAGATCAGTCCATGTTGAGTGCGCAAGATAACATGATACAATAGTCATCTCTGAGCCTTTCAGTCTTTGAGCGATTTCAATGGCAACTTCCTCCTGGCACTAACCTGCAATGAACATCATTACGTAATCAAAGGTCACTACTTCCAGTGAACATCAGCATTGGCAATGAAACTTATCCCCAGTACCCAACACTATACATGGCTATGTCCTCCAGTACTAACTGTCCCCTTTGAACATCACTTCCCAGTAATCATCATTATTTCCACCACAAGCATCCCTTCCTTTCATAAACATCACTATTCCCCATATGTATGTTCACCATTCATCACTATCCTCCATATGTATGTTCACTATTCATCACTATTCCCCAGATGTATGTTCACTATTCATCACTATTCCCCATAAGTATGTTCACCATTCATCACTATTCCCCATAAGTATGTTCACTATTCATCACTATTCCCCATAAGTATGTTCACCATTCATCACTATTCCCCATAAGTATGTTCACTATTCATCACTATTCCCCATATGTATGTTCACCATTCATCACTATCCTCCATATGCATGTTCACTATTCATCACTATTCCCCATATGTATGTTCACCATTCATCACTATTCCCCAGATGTATGTTCACCATTCATCACTATCCTCCATATGTATGTTCACTATTCATCACTATCCTCCATATGTATGTTCACTATTCATCACTATCCTCCATATGTATGTTCACTATTCATCACTATCCTCCATATGTATGTTCACCATTCATCACTATCTGCCTTCAAGATGGCTCACTCCCGCATGCATCAGTTTACCCAAGGGGCATAACTGTCGCCAGTTAACACCATAATATGTAGTGGACATTATACTATTTCCAAGCGTAAATCAGTATCATCTACACTATAAAGAGAAACATTGAATTTTAAAGCACAAAGCGATTATCTCTCAAATGACAGTCACCAGCAAACAAAACCATACAATATTTAATGAACATCCTCAGTGCCAGTATACACAACCATCTCCACCAATCGTCACTATCTCCTTTGAACATCACTATCCCTGAGAAACATTACTATCTCACCCGACCTCCATATATGTGTGGGATGTAGACAGGCATTCTTAATCGTTCCCTGTTACTCCACTTCTCCCAATCTACACTGTCCCTCGTCGACAGATTCTTAAAATATGCATATATTCCATTTAAATGTTAATGTTCTCGTCACGATATGGCGGAGACATTGCCGATATTGACGTTAAATATTAACTCACTCACTCGCTACATGTAAATGACTACGTTAAAGGGGATTCAGTATCATACAGTATCATATATCTTAATGCTTATTTATACAGACAAGGTCTATGTTTTACAGGTTGGACATTACCAGCAGGCTGTAGAGCCCCTTTAAAGCAGTGTTCAATACACAGCATCAACCATGTCAAACGCTGAAGAAACAAGCCAATCTCCAACCCCGAAATAACCACTCCGTGACAGGTATTACATGGTTGGTTCTGGTGGTAATGACCCTCGTCTCACAAGGCCTGACCTCCAGCGTCTGCGAGTGTTGCCCCCCAGCTTATAGAAAACACTACCACTTCAACGTCCGCACCGTATCCCCGAGGTATTGGTAATTGCTAGATATGGGACTGAGGCCTCTCCGCTGGCCGGTCGAACTGACCAGTCCTTGTATTAGCATGTAAATCAGGCCCTTCGTATTGATTCATTGCACGAGTAATTGAATGTTTAAGAAAGTGAACAGTTGGCTTGTCTGATTGTGTAGATAGTTTACTTTGAGGCGGCGCAGCTCCCTAGGTCATTGCGAGAACGGACTCTGTCAGGCTTCATTACAATCAACGGAGGTTTTTCTCGCAACGATAGAAACAGTTCAATATTACTTGACAGCAAATCACCCAGAGCTGTGATGTTATTACGTATCAATAAGAATAGATATTGTCCCATTAACTGCCAACGAGGATAGCTGTTAGGCTATTAACTAACAGGGAACCACTAGGCTGGTACATAAATAGTGTTATTGAGTCATATTGCTATTGTAAGACATTATCTGAATGTACATAACCTCCAGGTTGATGAGTAATTGCATCATCCACGAGGCTTCTCACTTAAGTTCAAAATGTAACACTGTTGAAAAGGGACGGTAGGGCAATAACAAGTTTTAAACATAGTGATAATATAATATGTGAAACGTTGCACATGAATAACGGTATCGATCTACATACGTTGAGCTGACGTTGTTGAACGCGACGCTCAGCAACTTTCCATTATGATGTCGTGTTCGGACCAGGCTAACCAGCGAATACATAACAAATAAACGGTGGCACAAACGATCAAAAAATTTCAACCTTCTATGTGTATCACGTACCTGTCGCATATATATAATACGTATGTATATATAGATATGGTGAGTGAGTAAGATTAGTTTTGTCCGGCAGTCAGCAATATTCCAGCCATAAGGCGGTGTGTAAATAATCGAGTCTGAACCAGACAATCCAGTGATCAACAGCATGAGCATCGATCTGTGCTATTGGGAACCGATGACATACGTCAACCATGTCAACGAGCCTGACCACCCAATCCCGATAATGGCCTCTTATGACAAGCATGGGTTATATTCTAACCCTGACCTCCACTGGTCAGATACTTTCATGAATTATACGTTACTTGATACACGTGGCTGTAAAAGTCTTCACACTTGAATCATCATACAGTCAATTTTATTACCCTATCATACACAGCAATATTTATATAATCATCAGTTTACTACGAATGTGAAATGAGCTCATTTCATCCCATTCTGAATCAGTCTCTGTTACCACATTCAGGAATTTATCCACACACGAGACCGTATTTTGATAGAGGAACCAGGACTACGACTACACTATTTGCTGCGAAAATGATTGTGCTCCAATATTTCATTCTGTTTAATGGGCCTTTAGTGTAGGATCGATTTATTCCGGTAAGGACTGTTTGCTTTAGATATCAGGGCCGCCATGTAATAATGAGTCTTATGATAGTATCAAAATAGGGGGATGGATGATAGAATCAATGCATATACTGTAAAGGGTCTGTAAATACGACTTTGATAATGGCAACTCTTAAATTAGATTTCCTTGCCTTTCCAGAACCTCTATCGATGTGGACAGATATGTATATATAGCTTCATGACGAGTGCCGGTACATACTAGCAAAGAAATGCACTTAATTATTAGAACGAGATTACTGTGCTTGTTGAAGAATGTGTTGTGTGGTGGGGTTCTCAAGTGGTGCGGTGCAATGTGAAGAGTGTGCCTTTCTCAGTCGCTGTTTGGATATAAAGGTCTTGAAGTCTTGAAAAAAATATTCCCAGGCACTGTATTTAAGGATTCATAGTTACATGGAGGATTCCACACATACATCGTATGATACAAATAAATTCGTCTCCTGTAACCATTTAGTGACTGAACATCTTAAAATAAGTTACCTTGGGAGCAACAGATATGGATGATGTTTGTTTTCCAAATACATGAAAGCAATAAAACGTTTTATCCTAAAGCAGAAGCGATTGTACGTCTCTGTTTATATCATGAGCATGTTTTTGAATCACCATCAAATCAGGTGTTTGCGGAAGGGTTAGCGTATCCACCACACCCGACACCACCACCCGACCCTTACCCACAGCTCGACCCTGATCTATCACAATCAGCTGAAAACCAGAAGCAACATGTGTAGAAACCAAAGTTCTCGATACTGTTTTGAAACATTTGGTCAATCTGTAATTTGAATAAGATATATTTGTTTACGTTTGCATAAAGGACGGAAGCTTGAACCTAAACAAATTCAGTTTCTCTAATATCCAAAAATATTTCCAGTTCAGGCAAACAGGAGTCAATTCATTTACTTCTGTGAACACCATGACATCCGCATTGTTCTTGTCTTGAAGCGTTTTAAAGAACATTCACTTGCCCGATCCTGATGTCAATTTACAATGGTCTTGTTTACAACCACCACCAATGAGCTTTTTATATCAAGACCATAACTAAAGAAACAAACTCAGATAGAATCACCCTCGTGTCGCTTTTGGTGTCAGGTGTCAGAATCGGATATCAAGAGTTAGATTCATCAACCCACTCACTCAAAACTGAAATAGAATTTGAATCCATTTGCTGTTGTTTTAAAGACGATTAGAGGTGATACTCCATACATGTTTAGCATGTCATAGCTATGAATATCTGTCATCAAGTGAACCTCCAGTTTTATGTATTAGCATTTATGTCAATCCTAATTTAACTTGATAAATCTATTTTGAGTCTTTTACAGTGTTTGGCTTTTCAATTCAGTTTTCGCTGTAGGTTTACAAAAATCACTTAGCTACAAAATAATGCTAAAAGTCAAAATGAAACTAGCCATGAATACGACTTTGTAAATACTGTCTGACAACGCGCGGAAACGTGAACATTGATGAGGTGGATGGAATAAGAGGCTTGAGGCCGATTCCAGGGTCATTCCGTCCATCCATTACAGAGATTTCTACAGGTCCTTTCACTCAAGCTAGTTTTTGAGTGATCTATCACCATGTGAAGATTCTCCCTGGAGAAGTTGAATGGAAAATGATATGAATGTAAACCATCAATAGCAGAGCCACTGACAATAACGGAACTGTTTTCAAGCAGTTTAAGGTATCATTGAACGATCTGTATTGCACTTGGTTGGTTCATCTTTTCGCAGGCATTATTTCAGCTATATAAGAATGTCGCTGTGCGGTTGATGTTAGACGGCACTAACTATGGTTCGTACTGGCAAGTGAGTAAATGAGACCGAGTGAGTGGATGGGTGGATCAGAGAGTGGTTGTGTGGTTGTGTGGTTGGGTGGTTGGGTGGCTGGGTGAGTGGGTGATTGAACTCATCTCGTTGATTGTTTTATGGTTAATGAAGGGATTACATTTCCTGTTTCTCAACAATTGCCATGATGTTTCAATTGGCTGATACTTCAAAACTATCGCCAAAATGCCCTCACATTCAGAAACGCCAACGTCGGTGTATGAGACATTTCGGTCATCGATTTGTACTTATTGTCCTTATATGAGAACGCGTCAAACATTGTTCGTCTGAATTTCGGGTACTGACGAGATCCGGAATGCGCACGTGTCAGTGTATACCAAAGCTGTATAATGTGGATTCATAGTACGTGTACATGTCTAGAGTCTCTGGCCAGTTATTCTTTCCTGACAGAGAAAAACATATTTCAAGTTGGATGAGTACGGTTTTAACTCATTAAACAAAGTTTGGAATGAAAAAGCTTAAGGTTTTGATCATATCAATTGTTCAGTTTCCAGAAGTGAAGGATTCCGACATATCACATTACGAACAAGAACACGCTTTGGTTTAAGAAACGATGCTCACACGGGAACAGACTTACAGTCGCCTGAGCAAGGAATTAGATAATTGGATAAAACAAACTAAACAATAACGCACTCTCAAATTTCACTTTTGAGAAACACTGTCAGCTTTTGCACCCTGTTAAAACTATATGAAACTAGTAGACAGAGCCATGTGTTTTCAATTAGTTTGGTGATCCGTTTTCGTCTATGTTTTTGTAAGAGTGTGTGTGTTGGTTCAAGGTGGGGAGAAAGTGTGTGTAGAATGGTGACATGTTTCAAGCAAGCACGTACAGGTTTTAATATACAACTGGTTACCCTGCAGCTTCCGCCATATAGTCCACAGTTCTCAATGGGGCGGACCATGGACAGTTGGTAAAATATCTCGTAACCAATCACCTACAGGTTACGATACAACTGATTGTATTCTTTCAAGCTGTAAAGGTCAGATCTCATTGTTGTCTATCAGTTTACATAAAGAGATGAATCCCATTAAGCTGACGTAAAAACCATCTTTTCACTATTAGAAGCTCGACGTTAGAAAGCAGCCTTCCTGAGAACCAGTCTAAGAATGTTGACGAAGTTTGACAACACAAAATGTTATTTTAACACAGTCAGATGAACTGTCCTTCTGAATGTCATTTGGAATTTCAGTGTCAGATATCGTAAAGCTCTTTGATTGGTCGTCAGAGAATGTGAAATGTCGTCTTGACATGACGAGTAGCAGGACATCTTAGGATTAGCGTGTAGATCACACGATCCGATTATGATGAGATTATTCATGTTTTGATTGTGATTGAAACTCCTACGTATGGGCATACAATGTAATAAGAACACAACATTTCTTGTGTGTGTGTGAAGGTTCACAGATGCGGTGCCTCCAACTGGATACGACTGTTTGAACTTTATACCAAAAAATAATGTGGTATGGCTTCTACAATGACTTCAAATGAACTACTTCATCCAATTAATTATATATAAAGCAAGTGAACAGATTTACAGATGCCTTCAAGAATCCTCTCCTAAAGGTTCATTGTTATGAAATAAATCCGTTAGAAATTCAATAAACTTACTCCTTAAGATAAAAGTAGTAAATTAGATCTTTAACCTTTTTTGGTTATGAAATACACTAGCAGCTGTAGCCACTGAGTAGCAGTAGGTAATTGGTATTCTGTGCATGCAAATATGGGTTTTTCTCAAACAAAATACAAATACCGCAGCACACATTTACCCTTGCATGGACATCCGTACGTTATTAAAGACTCAAAAAATGCGCAAACTATGCAATCAATCAACGGACGTATATAATTCTAGGATAAAAGAAAGCCTCTGATCGAGTTTCTTTGAAGCCAAGACACTTAGCTGGCAGACAAAATAAGTTGCTTATTAAATTTGATTGTAGAGGCTTTGAAGAATGTAAAGGCCTTTCATAACATATAGGGCAAACTGAAGAGTTGATAACATTATTGATATCATATCTTACATATTTTTTGCTAAAATGGCTTCTTGATGGACATGTGCAATCCAATGCGGGTATTTGGAAATATTTAGAAGGTTGAAGAATCGGAAGCATGGAGACAGGTGATTAAGCATGAGTGATGAATGTGCAAGCTGGAGGGTGTCGGGACCTATATCATGACAAATACTTCCAAACTTGCTACTTGGGAAACCATGTGCCTAGTTTCAGGAATATCCCATTTACTATAATGCTGAATAGATCGCTTTTAATATTCGCACAAAAGTGAAGTAGTTGAGGTCAAATTGAATGTGTTTGTGTGAGTGTGACTTTATGCCTCATTTAGCAAGATTTCAGCCGTGTCCATTGTGGTGGACACTAGAAATGGTATCCATGTTGGGAATCGAACCCGTGACTTCAGCGTGATGGACAGATGCTTGAACTATTATGCTGCCAAAGTGACTTTGAAGTATTTATTATTTTCATAACTTTAAGTTCAATAAGTTTATAGTTCATAGCTCAGTACACATAGTATGTAATCAAATTGGGCATTGCAGTTCAGTAGTTAACGGTCGTGGTTTTTACAAGAGATGTATTGTTCAGGCAAATAGGCTATGACATATTGAACAGCATTTCATGAATTTGGTGTAAACACAAGTTAAGGATGAGATATATCTGTCTATATTTTATTTATTGGTTATATCTCTAATCGTGGGTGTCGTTTCTATAGTTAGCATTTAAAATGTTGAATTTAGTAGCATTTATAATCAGATTTACATCATTTCGTTTCTCATGATAGCAAAAAGAAAGGATTTGTTGCTTATTAAAATCCCGCTTTATTCCCGTTTCCTCTGTGACCCATTCTTCTAATTCTCTCCAGATATGGCTAACTTTTGTATAATCGTAAAAAAGGTGTGTTATTGATTCAGTGTCAGTTTTACATAAGTCGCATTTATTATTGACCATGCAACATATGTCATATTTGGGATTTCACTTTCTTAGTAAAGTACAAATTCTAGTACTTTTTTCGGTTGAGTCCCATCCGGGATTCGAACCCGCAACCTCAGAGTCAGGCACCTAATCGCCAGCACACAAAGTCAGCCGCCTAGTCCGCTCAGCCACCGCGACTTCCACAAAAATGAAAGTCGGACAACTGGTAGTCTAGACTGCGTACTTTGTGTACCCCTCTGATGAGTCTAAATTGGCACGGTTCCCACGGCCGAAAGCTATGATTACACGATGCCATTTAGAAAGTGGTCAAATGCAACATATGTCATATTTAGGATTTCACTTTCTTAGTAAAGTACAAATTCTAGTACTTTTTTCGGTTGAGTCCCATCCGGGATTCGAACCCGCACCCTCAGAGTCAGGCACCTAATCGCCAGCACACAAAGTCAGCCGCCTAGTCCGCTCAGCCACCGCGACTTCCACAAAAATGAAAGTCGGACAACTGGTAGTCTAGACTGCGTACTTTGTGTACCCCTCTGATGAGTCTAAATTGGCACGGTTCCCACGGCCGAAAGCTATGATTACACGATGCCATTTAGAAAGTGGTCAAATGCAACATATGTCATATTTAGGATTTCACTTTCTTAGTAAAGTACAAATTCTAGTACTTTTTTCGGTTGAGTCCCATCCGGGATTCGAACCCGCACCCTCAGAGTCAGGCACCTAATCGCCAGCACACAAAGTCAGCCGCCTAGTCCGCTCAGCCACCGCGACTTCCACAAAAATGAAAGTCGGACAACTGGTAGTCTAGACTGCGTACTTTGTGTACCCCTCTGATGAGTCTAAATTGGCACGGTTCCCACGGCCGAAAGCTATGATTACACGATGCCATTTAGAAAGTGGTCAAATGCAACATATGTCATATTTAGGATTTCACTTTCTTAGTAAAGTACAAATTCTAGTACTTTTTTCGGTTGAGTCCCATCCGGGATTCGAACCCGCACCCTCAGAGTCAGGCACCTAATCGCCAGCACACAAAGTCAGCCGCCTAGTCCGCTCAGCCACCGCGACTTCCACAAAAATGAAAGTCGGACAACTGGTAGTCTAGACTGCGTACTTTGTGTACCCCTCTGATGAGTGTAAATTGGCACGGTTCCCACGGCCGAAAGCTATGATTACACGATGCCATTTAGATAGTGGTCAAATGCAACATATGTCATATTTAGGATTTCACTTTCTTAGTAAAGTACAAATTCTAGTACTTTTTTCGGTTGAGTCCCATCCGGGATTCGAACCCGCACCCTCAGAGTCAGGCACCTAATCGCGATTAGAATCCCGGATGGGACTCAACCGAAAAAAGTACTAGAATTTGCACTTTACTAAGAAAGTGAAATCCCAAATATGACATATGTTGCATTTGACCACTTTCTAAATGGCATCGTGTAATCATTATTGTCCATATATTTCATTTTATGTAGGAGGTCGTTCGTGGGTAGTACTCTGTAATGTCGGAAAGGTTTGTGTTTGATGTATCATTGAATGTTCTACAATCTGCGTTTCAGATACATCTCTAATAAAGTAGGGTAGAACTGACGTTTGAAGTTTAGGTTTGAGATCAATGCATTTGCGCTTCACATAAGAGTTAACTGATTTAATTATGCTGTGATATTAAAAGACGTTTGTTTTTATATGATACTTCTTGTGAAGGGAAGAAAGGTTGAGATAATTAATGCAGTGGATACCTTTATCAGAGTAGTGTTTATAGAAGATAGTGCTTCCTCCTGTTCTGATGTTCTCATTGTGTATTATGGTTTGGGAAATGGTATCATGTTCGTTCTGGGCAGTCTCACGTTCAGAGTTTAAGTTACATTTCCAATCATTTCAGGACATCCCTCCAGAAGGGATTTGCTCTTCGATTTGTTAGTTTACATGTTTCCTTCGTTATTTATGAGGTAGTCGAGAGATGACCGCTAGGTATTGATAAGAATTAATTCAAGAGGTTTTGAATTAGGTCATGTGTTCAATAGTTGTCTTAATCCATGATATTTTTTGAGAAGTGTTTAACTGCCTTAGGGCTGGACTCGTAGTCCTACCTCATCATATGGTTTTGTAAATATGTTTCCACTATTTTTATCTGAAACAGAGCGATTCGATTTCCTTGATTAGCTTATCATTAGGGTCTGGAAGCGACGCGAATAGATGGGTGAGTTTTGGCAATATTAAGCTTTAAATATAGTATTTCTTCTTCATGGAGTTGTCACGTTGTAACCATAGATTCATGGTTGACTGAATGAATGTCTTTTAGTTTGTCCTTAAAAGGGTGAAACTTTTCATTTCCTCATCTAATTTCCGTCCGATGAACGTTGTGAGCCTATCCAAAATGCCTGTGTTTTACCCCTGTTGATGATACTAAAGAAATCTGTTTCCAATCTATTTATAAGAATGTTTGATCTGATATTACGGAAGAATGTTTCTATCCAGTGATTGATAAAGTGGCCCAAGTTAAAGAAAGTCAAGACATTTTGTAGAGGTCAGCTGATAAAAGCAATACAGGCACATCCATGCATTCCGTATACTTGTAAGTATATCTTTTATACAAGGACAGCATGCCATTTGAGCGTGTGAGGCAAGCCCAGGGAAACTAGTTTCAGACCTTTATCACGCTGCTGAAACACATATGCACAACATCTGTCACAAGGCTTGTGATCAGGTTGACCTGGGATTCGAGCCCAGGACAAGCTGATCTTCACTCTGTAAATAATGGAGTGTTGATAGTTGTGGATAAAATCCTTATTTGTGTCTTAACTTTGCCTTAATTGTGATCTCTGGTCTGTATTTAATTGGAATTTGAAACTTTAGCTGAAAGATAACGATCAACGTCCCTTTGAACCTCATTCTAAAATACCGTTTGACAGTAGTCTGACTAAATTCACTCATTAAGCCTGGAGTCCATATTCACTAACTAAAAGCGCCACCATGATCGAAAGCTAAGATAGTTTCTGGTACATTTGACAAAGACGGAAAACAGTGTGATACGTGTGTAACGTTATGTGCCAAATCATCAGTGGCACATGACGTTACAAATATATCACTCATTCCTGTACCACGTCGGTCAGACGGGATCGGGAAACAATTTCCGTTTGCATTTCCAATCAACAACTAAAGTCAACAGACATGTGCTGGAGAAACAAGAATGTGACCTTGCAAGCTGCTGTTATATGCGAGTTTGCCTATTATCAGGTGACATCACTTAAGTTTCAAATATACACCATTTCCATGAAGGTTCCTCGTCTCTTGGAGGAGAAACTCCTCCGTGGTACGATCAAACACAGTGGCTGGTTGCACAGGGGATGGCAATATTACTTCAGACAGAATGATTATATGGCGAGAGCCACGATACTGATTTTAGAGATATACATGTTCAGGAAATCACGACGATTTGCCAATCGGAATCTATTTGGGGTACCTTGTACATAGGACGTATACTGTATACTTGTAGGCCAGACATAACAGAAAATTTGACGTGTTGACATATTTCTTCCATGTTTCCACAACACAACACCACCATCTACTTCGGTCATCTTCCAGATTCCTCTCTTTAGTACTGTAATTCTGTAATCTTTTTCGGCATAATCATCTTTCCTTTAAAGGTGAGTGAGTGAGTATGGTTTTACGCCATCTTTAGCATCAAATCCTGGACGTCACTTCGTGGAATGCCACCAGAAATGAGGTTCACAGATAGCACCCCCCCCCCCCCCCCCCCCACACACACACCACCACCAGCATCTCTACCATAACAGTCATCTTCACTGACCTCTGTGACCTGTTTTCTGGTGTACAATTATCAACATCATCTCTTATGAGGTACTACAGACTTTGTAACACCATTTGATCATATTTTGATAATGGAGCCAATGTACTCGAGTCGCATTATAAAAGCTCTTACATAAACATCCTCACGTCTAACATCTCACGTCAACGTTACAAAAAGCATGATAACCCCTTACCTTTTCAATCAAACGGATCAAGATGAAATAATCACGTCTTCACGTTTCAGAGAACCCTGGACACCAATCCTGACACGCCAGGAAACTAGTAATTCGTGATTCAGAAATCAAATTCCTAATGTTGAATAAAATCTATATGGTAAACCAAAAAATATTTGAGTGAAAGGGAAAAATTCCAATTATTTTAACATTGATTTCATCCCATGTTTCTGGGCATGGCATATTCTCTAAGGATTATGACATCCTTTCCTTTCTTTCGAAAAAAATGATGACGCTGGCAGCTGCCCTTTCAAACTAGCTTTTTGTCAATCAACAACCGATGAATATAACTAGAATTTCAATTAGTTTTGCGTAGCATAAAATGAAAATGTTGATAAATGGTAAACAGGCATATTTGATTGATACACTGGATATTGTTTGACAAGACTACATCATAAGTTAAGAATTCCCTAGGCGTTTTTGCCAACAGGTGAATTGTATCTACATTAATCTTCATGTAACAAAGACCTGTTCATGCATATTAGACATGCTCAGTTACACGGTTATTGCCACAAACCTAAATGATCCCAGCAATGAGAAAGTGACTCTTACTTTCAGCTTGTTTGCAATATGTTCGTGCTTATATGCTCGTTCGTGATTATTTTCTCAGTGTTCTATTCGTTGGAATTTCCAATGCCATAATGTTTCCCAGTATCAGTTGTTTGTGATAAGAGGCGAATACCTGGGATCCAGAAGTGTTCACTTACTGGGGTAATGACATGCCATCGTATCCCCATCGTTTGGACGTTAACTAGCATTCATTCAGTTCTTCCCATAAACAGTAGTAGGTGCCTCAGATCGATATGGAGCCATTCATGACGCAGATAGAGTGTATTAGAGTAACCGTCTCGAAACTGCTGGGAACCAAGAATTATTTTGTGGTGAATGTATTAAAGAGGGACTGTCTGGGGTTGTTGTCTATGTTTAGAAATTGTAATTAGTGGCTTGTGAGACGATGGGTTATTTCCGCTGTGTAATAAGGACAACACTTAACTGCTAGCCTCGAGGGGATTCTAGATAACAATAGTCCCTCTGGATCCAATACGTGTCGTAACAGGCGCCGTTATCCATGGGTTAGTGAGGACAACGGGTTATAAAAGAACAGAAGCTGACGTTCATTTAACTCCTAAAGTTATAATTAAGGGTACGTTAGTGTGACGTTATTCGGTGTCACAAAGTATCCTCACAATGATCCTCATTCATTATGCTCATAGACTTGTGAAGATCCAGGTCCGAATTCGTCTTCTGCAACCCATGCTTGTCGTAAGAGGTGACTACCGGGATTGGTAGGGCAGGCTCTCTGGCTTTGTTTGCACATCGTATCCCAGTTTCATGGAACAATGCTCATGATGTTAATCACTGGACTGTCTGGTCCAGACTCGATTAGTTACAGACTGTTGCCAGACAACTGGAATATTGCTCAGTGCGGTGTTAACAATCCAAACCGAACAAAAACAATGTGTCTATCTTAGGTCTGAAGCATCTATCGTAAGCCGATAAGACATCTGCTGAAACCTTGACACTATCGAAATTCTGGTAAAACGCGATTGTATTCTATTTCTAGATCAGTTTGTAAGTGCTGAGTTACATAATCGTCAATAAAACATTAACTTTTCAAGGCTGGTTATGACAATATTGTCAACGCCACCGCAACTGGACTCTCCTTCACTGTGTTGTTTCATAACCACCGTGTATGCATATCTTTAGGAGCAGTATCCAATTAATCCGAGGTAAGCATGAATGAACCGTACAACATGGTCTTCAAAAGAATATTCATCCGAAAGGATATATTATACAAAGAGCGATGGGGTAGCCTAGTGCCTAAAGCGCTCGCTCGTCACGCCGAAGACCCGGGTTTTATTCTCGACATGAGTACAATATGGGAAACCCATGTATGGTGTCCGCCGCCCTGATACTGTTAAAGGCGGCATAAAATTTAACTCATCCCCTCACACGCAAGCATGGATATGCTGTTCTTCGTCATAATAACATTATAAGAAGCAGTCCTTGTGTGCAGGTTGCTGACAGTGTGTAAGGTCTTAGTGTAGCTGATAAATATTGGATAATCAGTGAAACTGGAGTAGAAACATAGAACTTGTGCACATGTGGGGTGACTGGCAAATGGAGGCAAGGGTCAAAGTATTTTCAAAGACAATAAAACTACATGCCCTCCTAACATTTATACAGAAGATCGCAGAAAACATCGACATTAGGCATCACAGTAGTCAATCCTAAGTTGAAAGTGACAAAATCATTTGAATAATGATTTACTGTTTGCACAAGCATGTGTTTATGAATCAGTATACATCACAGATGATATTAAAGGGAAAGTTTGTTATTTTAATGTTGAGATCATACCAGGTACAATCATGAATGAAGGCAAATATCTGAATGATACTAAACAGGTGTCTTATTACTCTACCGACAAACCGACAAAATATTTCCTGAATCACTAATATTCTTTCGGGTATCAAGAGTTAGATTAACGAACTCACTCACTCAGAACTGAAATAGAATTTGAATAAATTTGCTATTGTTTGAAAGACGATTAAACGTGAAAAAGAACGATAGTCCATGCATGTTTAGTATGTCATAGCTTTGAATATCAGTCATCAAGTGAACCTTCAGTTTTATGTATTAGCATTTATGTCAATCCTAATGTAACTTGATGTATCTATTTTGTGTGTTTTACAGTGTTTTGCTTTTCAATTCAGTTTTCACCGTAGTTCTACACAACAACCCACCTAACTACAAAATAATGCTAAAGGTCAAAATGAACCCAGCTTTGTAAACACTGTCTGACAACGCGTGGAAACGTGAACATTGGTGAGGTGAATGGAATAAGAGGCTTGAGGCCGATTCCAGGGTCATTCCGTCCATCCATTACAGAGATTTCTACAGGTCCTTTCACTCAAGCAAGATCTATCACTATGTGAAGATTCTCCCTGGAGAAGTTGAATGGAAAATGATATGAATGTAAACCATCAATAGCACAGCCACTGACAATAACGGAACTGTTTTCAAGCAGTTTAAGGTATCATTGAACGATCTGTATTGCACTTGGTTGGTTCATCTTTTCACAGGCATTACTTCAGTTAAATAAAAATGTTGCAGTGCTGGTGATGTTAAACGGCACTGTCCATGGTTCGTACTGGTAAGTGAGAGAGTGAGTATGTGGATGTATGGATGAAAATGTGGTTGGGTGAGTTGGCGATTGAACTCATCTCGTTGATTGTTTTATGGTTAATGAAGAGATTACGTTTCCTTTTTATTCAGCAGCTGCCATGACTTTTCGACTGGCTGATTCTTCAAAACCATCACCAAAATGCCCAGACATTGAGAAACGCCAATGTCGATCTATGAGACAATTCAGTCATTGACGTGCACTTATTGTCCTTATATGAGAACGTGACAAACATTGTTCGTCTGAATTTCAGGGACTTACGAGATCCGGAATGCGCACGTGTCAGTGTATACCCAAGCGGTTTAATGTGAATTCATGCTACATGTACATGACTAAAGCTGCTGATCAGCTATTCTTTCGTGACAGAGAAAAACATATTTCAAGTTGGATGAGTACGTTTTCAACTCATTAGACAAAGTTTGCATGAAACAAATTATTCAATTTTCCAAAGTGAAGGATTGCGACATATCACATTACGAGGAAGAACACGCTTTGTTTTAAGCAATCGCCTGAGCAATGAAAACCAAACTAACAAACTAAGCAATAACGCACTCTCAAATTTCATTGTCATTGTCAATTTTGAATTTGCACCCTGTAAACATTACATGGAACTTGTAGATATAGCCCTGCATTTATAGTTTCAATATGTTTGGTGATCCGTTTTCGTCTATTTCTTTGTAAGAGAGTGTGTGTTGGTTTAAGGTGGGGAGAACGTGTGTGTAGAATGATGACATATGTTTGAAGCAAGCACGTACAGGTTAGAATATACAACTGGTTACCCTGTGACATATGTTTGAAGCAAGCACGTACAGGTTAGAATATACAACTGGTTACCCTGTGACATATGTTTGAAGCAAGCACGTACAGGTTAGAATATACAACTGGTTACCCTGTGACATATGTTTGAAGCAAGCACGTACAGGTTAGAATATACAACTGGTTACCCTGTGACATATGTTTGAAGCAAGCACGTACAGGTTAGAATATACAACTGGTTACCCTGTGACATATGTTTGAAGCAAGCACGTACAGGTTAGAATATACAACTGGTTACCCTCCAGCTTCATCATTATGGTCCAAAGTCCACAGTGGTGCGGGCCATAGACAGTTACAACTGACCACATTGTTTCAAACTGTAAACAATAAAATAAAACTGTCTGTCGGTTCACGTGATGAGATGAATCCCAGTAACGTTGTATTTGTTGAATATCTGAGAGATAGTGCTGCCTGACAATATTTCCCACTTGTAACAGCGCATCTGTTCAGTTTCCAATCTTTATTATACCTAAAAGAAAAACAGATGGTTATTTTAACACATTCAGATGAATAGGAACTGTCCTTCTGAATGTCCTCTTGAATTTCAGTTTCAGATATCGCAAAGGTCTCTGATTGGTCGTCAGAGAATGTGAAATGTCGTCTTGACATGACGAGTAACAGGACATCTTAGGATTAGCGTGTAGATCACACGATCCGATTATGATGAGATTAATCATGATTTGGTTGTGATTGAAAATCCAACGTATGGGCATACAATGTAATAAGAACACAACTTTTCTTGTGTGTGTGAAGGTTCACAGATGCGGTGCCTCGAACATGATACGACTGTTTGAAGTTACATAAAAAATAAATGTGGAATGACTTCAAATGAACTACTTCATCCAATTATATATAAAGCAAGTGAACAGATTTACAGATGCCTTCAAGAATCCTCTCCTAAAGGTTCATTGTTATGAAATAAATCCGTTAGAAATTCAATAAACTTACTCCTTAATATAAAAGTAGTACATTTGATTCTTAACCTGTTTTGGTTATGAAATACACTAGCAGCTGTAGCCACTGAGTAGCAGTAGGTAATTGGTATTCTGTGCATGCAAATATGGGTTTTTCACAAACAAAATACAAATACCGCAGCACACATTTCCCTTGCATGGACATCCGTACGTTATTAAAGACTCAAAAAATGCGCAAACTATGCAATCAATCAACGGACTTATATAATTCTAGGATAAAAGAAAGCCTCTGATCGAGTTTCTTTGAAGCCAAGACACTTAGCTGGAAGAAAAAATAAGTTGCTTATTAAATTTGATTGTAGAGGCTTTGAAGAATGTAAAGGCCTTTCATAACATATAGGGCAAACTGAAGAGTTGATAACATTATTGATATCATATCTTACATATTTTTTGCTAAAATGGCTTCTTGATGGACATGTGCAATCCAATGCGGGTATTTGGGAATATTTAGAAGGTTGAAGAATCGGAAGCATGGAGACAGGTGATTAAGCATGAGTGATGAATGTGCAAGCTGGAGGGTGCCGGGATCTAAATATGGATATCATGGAAAATACTCCAAACTTGCTACTTGGGAAACATATGCCTAGCTTCAGGAATATCCCATTTACTATAATGCTGAATAGATCGCTTTTAATATTCGCACAAAAGTGAAGTAGTTGAGGTCAAATTGAGTGTGTTTGTGTGAGTGTGACTTTATGCCTCATTTAGCAATATTTCAGCCGTGTCCATTGTGGTGGACACTAGAAATGGTATCCATGTTGGGAACAGAACCCGTGACTTCAGCGTGATGGACAGATGCTTGAACCATTATGCTGCCAAAGTGACTTTGAAGTATTTATTATTTTCATAACTTTAAGTTCAATAAGTTTATAGTTCATAGCTCAGTACATATAGTATGTAATCAAATTGGGCATTACAATTCAGTAGTTAACGGTCGTGGTTTTTACAGGAGATGTATTGTTCAGGCAAATAGGCAATGACATATTGAACAGCATTTCATGAATTTGGTGTAATCACAAGTTACAGATGATATATATCTGTCTATATTTTATTTATTGGCTATATCTCTAATCGTGGGTGTCGTTTCCATAGTTAGCATTTAAAATGTTGAATTTAGTAGCATTTATAATCAGATTTACATCATTTCTTTTTTCATGATAGCAAAAAAAGGATTTGTTGCTTAGTAAAATCCCGCTTTATTCCCGTTTCCTCTTTGGCCCATTCTTCTAATTCTCTCCAGATATGGCTAACTTTTGCATATTCGTGAAAAAGGTGTGTTATTGATTCAGTGTCAGTTTTACATAAGTCGCATTTATTCTTGTCCATATATTTCATTTTATGTAGGAGGTCTTTCGTGGGTAGTACTCTGTAATGTCGGAAAGGTTTGTGTTTAATGTGTCATTGAATGTTCTACAATCTGCGTTTCAGATACATCTCTAATAAAGTAGGGTAGAACTGGCGTTTGAAGTTTAGGTTTGAGATCAATGCATTTGCGTTTCACATAAGAGTTAACTGATTTGATTATGCTGTGATATTCAGAGACGTTTGTTTTTATTTGATACTTCTTGTGAAGGGAAGAAAGGTTGAGATAATTAATGCAGTGGATACCTTTATCAGAGGAGTGTTTATAGAAGATAGTGCTTCCTCCTGTTCTGATGTTCTCATTGTGTATTATGGTTTGGGAAATGGTATCATGTTCGTTCTGGGCAGTCTCACGTTCAGAGTTTAAGTTACATTTCCAATCATTTCAGGACATCCCTCTTTACATGCGATGTTTTTTCGTTATTTATGAGGTAGTCGAGAGATGAGCGTGTGGTATTGATAAAAAATAATTCAAGAGGTTTTGAATTAGGTCTTGTGTTGAATAGTTGTCTAATCCATGATATTTTTTGAGAAGATATTGTCTGTCTTAGGGCTTGACTCGCATATGGTTTGGTAATATGGTTTTGTAATTATGTTTCCACTATTTTTATCGGGTTTGTTTTTTCCATATAAATCTGAAGCAGAGCGATTCGATTTCCTTGATTAGCTTATCATTAGGGTCTGGAAGCGACGCGAATAGATACATGAGTTTTTGGCAATATTAAGCTTTAAATATAGTATTTCTTCTTCATGGAGTTGTCACGTTGTAACCATAGATTCATGGTTGACTGAATCAATGTCTTTTAGTTTGTCCTTATAAGGGTGAAACTTTTCCTTTCCCCCTCTTATTTCCATTGTTTACATAATACTGCGTCCGATGAACGTTGTGAGCCTATCCAAAATGCCTGTGTTTTACTCCTGTTGATGATACTAAAGAAATCTGTTTCCAATCTATTTATAAGAATGTTTGATCTGATATTACGGAAGAATGTTTCTATCCAGTGATTGATAAAGTGGCCCAAGTTAAAGAAAGTCAAGACATTTTGTAGAGGTCAGCTGATAAAAGCAATACAGGCACATCCATGCATTCCGTATACTTGTAAGTATTTCTTTTATACAAGGACAGCATGCCATTTGAGCGTGTGAGGCAAGCCCAGGGAAACTAGTTTCAGACCTTTATCACGCTGCTGAAACACATATGCACAACATCTGTCACAAGGCTTGTGATCAGGTTGACCTGGGGTTCGAACCCAGGACAAGCTGATCTTCACTCTGTAAATAATGGAGTGTTGATAGTTGTGGATAAAATCCTTATTTGTGTCTTAACTTTGCCTTAATTGTGATCTCTGGTCTGTATTTAATTGGAATTTGAAAATTTAGCTGAAAGATAACGATCAACGTTCCTTTGAACCTCATTCTAAAATACCTTTTGACAGTAGTCTGACAAAATTCATTCATTAACCCTGGAGTCCATATTCACTAACTAAAAGCGCCACCATGATCGAAAGCTAAGATAGTTTCTGGTACACTTGACAAAGACGGCAAACAGTGTGATACGTGTGTAACGTTATGTGCCAAGTCATCACCATCCTCGATATCTCCAGGGTATACATACCGATAAGTCTCCACTTTACCCTGGACGCATCTACGGCTCTGCCCGATAAATCTATTACCTCCCTTTGCTGGCTCCGCCTTCTCACACTAGCCAATCAGCTAGGCCGCCGTTATAACCGAGCTTGCCAGTGTCAACAAAGGCAGCGGTCGCAACTGCGAAGGTTTGCTCGCAGTGCGTCCCACATTTTAGAGAAATCATACAAACAAATTGACAGGTCCGAAACTTTAAAACAACATATGCAAGAACGCCTTCTACCTCTTCCAGAGGACCTCTGAATGGTTTCTGTTGCCACGTACAATCGGTTAAATAATTCAAAGAACGAAAGCGAGTTGTGATTGGTTCGCTCAACTTCCCAGCGTAGACACCTGACTGGATCAAAAGACAGTCAAGGGAGGTAATAAATTTATCGGGCAGAGCCGTAAATGCGTCCAGGGTATAGAGGAAACTTATCGGAACGTATAACCTGGAGATATCGAGGATGAATCACCAGTCGCACATGACGTTACAAATATATCACTCATTCCTGTACCACGTTGGTCAGACGGGATCGAGAAACAATTTCCGTTTGCATTTCCAATCAACAACTAAAGTCAAGAGACATGCGTTGGAGCAACAAGAATGTGACCTTGCAAGCTGCTGTTATATGCGAGTTTGCCTATTATCAGGTGACATCACTTAAGTTTCAAATATAAACCATTACCATGAAGGTTCCTCGTCTCTTGGAGGAGGAACTCCTCCGTGATAGGATCAAACACAGTGGCTGGTTGTACAGGGGATGACAATATTACTTCAGACAGAATGATTATATGGCGAGAGCCACGAAACTGATTTTAGCGATATACATGTTCAGGAAATCACGACGATTTGCCAATCGGAATCTATTTGGGGTAAAATTTGACGTGTTGACATATTTCTTCCATGTTTCCTCACCACAACACCACCATCTACCTCGGTCATCTTCCAGATTCCTTTCTTTAGTACTATACTTCTGTAATCGCCATCTTTTTCGGCATAATCATCTTTCCTTTAAGGGTGAGTGTGTGAGTATGGTTTTACGCCATCTTTAGCATCAAATCCGGGACATCACTTCGTGGAATGCCAGACATGAGGTTCACAGATTGCACACCACCACCACCAGCATCTCTACCATAACAGTCATCTTCACTGACCTCTGTGACCTGTTTTCTGGTGTATAATTATCAACATCATCTCTTATGAGGTACTACAGACTTTGTAACACCATTTGATCATATTTTGATAATGGAGCCAATGTACTCGAGTCGCATTATAAAAGCTCTTACATAAACATCCTCACGTCTAACATCTCACGTCAACGTTACAAAAAACATGATAACCCCTTACCTTTTCAATCAAACGGAACAAGATGAAATAATCACGTCTTCACGTTTCAGAGAACCCTGGACACCAATCCTGACACGCCAGGAAACTAGTAATTCGTGATTCAGAAATCAAATTCCTAATGTTGAATAAAATCTATATGGTAAACCAAAAAATATTTGAGTGAAAAAGAAAAATTCCAATTATTTTAACATTGATTTCATCCCATGTTTCTGGGCATGGCATATTCTCTAAGGATTATGACATCCTTTCCTTTCTTTCGAAAAAAATGATGACGCTGGAAACTGCCCTTTCAAACTAGCTTTTTGTCAATCAACAACCGATGAATATAACTAGAATTTCAACTAGTTTTGCGTAACATAAAATGAAAATGTTGATAAATGGTAAACAGGCATATTTGATTGATATACTGGATATTGTTTGACATGACTACATCAAAAGTTAAGAATTCCCTAGGCGTTTTTGCCAACAGGTGAATTGTATCTACATTAATCTTCGTGTTACAAAGACCTGTTCATGCATATTAGACATGCTCAGTTACACGGTTATTGCCACAAACCTAAATGATCCCAGCAATGAGAAAGTGACTCTTACTTTCAGCTTGTTTGCAATATGTTCGTGCTTATATGTTCGTTCGTGATAATTTTCTCAGTGTTCCATTCGTTGGAATTTCCAATGCCATAATGTTTCCCAGTATCAGTTGTTTGTGATAAGAGGCGAATACCTGGGATCCAGAAGTGTTCACTTACTGGGGTAATGACATGCCATCGTATCCCCATCGTTTGGACGTTAACTAGCATTCATTCAGTTCTTCCCATAAACAGTAGTAGGTGCCTCAGATCGATATGGAGCCATTCATGACGCAGACAGAGAGTATTAGAGTAACCGTCTCGAAACTGTTGGGAACCAAGAATTATTTTGTGGTGAATGTATTAAAGAGGGACTGTCTGGGGTTGTTGTCTATGTTTAGAAATTGTAATTAGTGGCTTGTGAGACGATGGGTTATTTCCGCTGTGTAATAAGGATAACACTTAACTGCTAGCCTCGAGGGGATTCTAGATAACAATAGTCCCTCTGGATCCAATACGCGCCGTTATCCACGGGTTAGTCAGGACAACGGGTTATAAAGGAACAGAAGCTGACGTTCATTTAACTCCTAAAGTTATAATTAAGGGTACGTTAGTGTGACGTTACTCGGTGTCACAAAGTATCCTCACAATGATCCTCATTCATTATGCTCATAGACTTGTGAAGATCCAGGTCCGAATTCGTCTTCTGCAACCCATGCTTGTCGTAAGAGGTGACTACCGGGATTGGTAGGGCAGGCTCTCTGGCTTTGTTTGCACATCGTATCCCAGTTTCATGGAACAATGCTCATGATGTTAATCACTGGACTGTCTGGTCCAGACTCGATTAGTTACAGACTGTTGCCAGATAACTGGAATATTGCTCAGTGCGGTGTTAACAATCCAAACCGAACAAAAGCAATGTGTCTATCTTAGGTCTGAAGCATCTATCGTAAGCCGATAAGACATCTGCTGAAACCTTGACACTATCGAAATTCTGGTAAAACGCGATTGTATTCTATTTCTAGATCAGTTTGTAAGTGCTGAGTTACATAATCGTCAATAAAACATTAACTTTTCAAGGCTGGTTATGACAATATTGTCAACGCCACCGCAATTGGACTCTCCTTCACTGTGTTGTTTCATAACCACCGTGTATGCATATCTTTAGGAGCAGTATCCAATTAATCCGAGGTAAGCATGAATGAACCGTACAACATGGTCTTCAAAGGAATATTCATCCGAAAGGATATATTATACAAAGAGCGATGGGGTAGCCTAGTGCCTAAAGCGCTCGCTCGTCACGCCGAAGACCCGGGTTTTATTCTCGACATGAGTACAATATGAGAAACCCATGTATGGTGTCCTCCGCCCTGATACTGTTAAAGGCGGCATAAAATTTAACTCATCCCCTCACACGCAAGCATGGATATGCTGTTCTTCGTCATAATAACATTATAAGAAGCAGTCCTTGTGTGCTGATGGAGCTATGCGTGACATCACACAGGTTGCTGACAGTGTGTAAGGTCTTAGTGTAGCTGATAAATATTGGATAATCAGTGAAACTGGAGTAGAAACATAGAACTTGTGGACATGTGGGGTGACTGGCAAATGGAGGCAAGGGTCAAAGTATTTTCAAAGACAATAAAACTACATGCCCTCCTAACATTTATACAGAAGATCGCAGAAAACATCGACATTAGGCATCACAGTAGTCAATCCTAAGTTGAAAGTGACAAAATCATTTGAATAATGATTTACTGTTTGCACAATATCACCAGCATGTGTTTATGAATCAGTATACATCACAGATGATATTAAAGGGAAAGTTTATTATTTTAATGTTGAGATCATCCCAGGTACAATCATGAATGAAGGCAAATATCTGAATGATACTAAACAGGTGTCTTATTACTCTACCGACAAACCGACAAAATATTTCCTGAATCACTAATATTCTTTCGGGTATCAAGAGTTAGATTAACGAACTCACTCACTCAGAACTGAAATAGAATTTGAATAAATTTGCTATTGTTTGAAAGATGATTAAAAGTGAAAAAGAACGATAGTCCATACATGTTTAGTATGTCATAGCTTTGAATATCAGTCATCAAGTGAACCTTCAGTTTTATGTATTAGCATTTATGTCAATCCTAATGTAACTTGATGTATCTATTTTGTGTGTTTTACAGTGTTTTGCTTTTCAATTCAGTTTTCACCGTAGTTTTACACAACAACCCACCTAACTACAAAATAATGCCAAAGGTCAAAATGAACCCAGCTTTGTAAACACTGTCTGACAACGCGCGGAAACGTGAACATTGGTGAGGTGAATGGAATAAGAGGCTTGAGGCCGATTCCAGGGTCATTCCGTCCATCCATTACAGAGATTTCTACAGGTCCTTTCACTCAAGCAAGTGTTTGAGTGATCTATCACTATGTGAAGATTCTCCCTGGAGAAGTTGAATGGAAAATGATATGAATGTAAACCATCAATAGCACAGCCACTGACAATAACGGAACTGTTTTCAAGCAGTTTAAGGTATCATTGAACGATCTGTATTGCACTTGGTTGGTTCATCTTTTCACAGGCATTACTTCAGTTAAATAAAAATGTTGCAGTGCTGGTGATGTTAAACGGCACTGTCCATGGTTCGTACTGGTAAGTGAGAGAGTGAGTATGTGGATGTATGGGTGAAAATGTGGTTGGGTGAGTTGGCGATTGAACTCATCTCGTTGATTGTTTTATGGTTAATGAAGAGATTACGTTTCCTTTTTATTCAGCAGCTGCCATGACTTTTCGACTGGTTGATTCTTCAAAACCATCACCAAAATGCCCAGACATTGAGAAACGCCAATGTCGATCTATGAGATATTTCAGTCATTGACGTGCACTTATTGTCCTTATATGAGAACGTGACAAACATTGTTCGTCTGAATTTCAGGGACTGACGAGATCCGGAATGCGCACGTGTCAGTGTATACCCAAGCGGTTTAATGTGAATTCATATTACATGTACATGACTAAAGGTGCTGATCAGTTATTCTTTCGTGACAGAGAAAAACATATTTCAAGTTGGATGAGTACGGTTTTAACTCATTAGACAAAATTTGCATGAAAAAAATTATTCAATTTTCCAAAGTGAAGGATTCCGACATATCACATTACGAGGAAGAACACGCTTTGTTTTAAGAAACGATGCTCACACGGGAAGAGACTTGCAATCGCCTGAGCAATGAAACCCAAACTAACAAACTAAGCAATAACGCACTATCAAATTTCATTGTCATTGTCAATTTTGAATTTGCACCCTGTAAAAATTACATGGGACTTGTAGATAAAGCCCTGCATTTATAGTTTCAATATGTTTGGTGATCCGTTTTCGTCTATTTCTTTGTAAGAGAGTGTGTGTTGGTTTAAGGTGGGGAGAACGTGTGTGTAGAATGATGACATATGTTTGAAGCAAGCACGTACAGGTTAGAATATACAACTGGTTACCCTGTGACATATGTTTGAAGCAAGCACGTACAGGTTAGAATATACAACTGGTTACCCTGTGACATATGTTTGAAGCAAGCACGTACAGGTTAGAATATACAACTGGTTACCCTGTGACATATGTTTGAAGCAAGCACGTACAGGTTAGAATATACAACTGGTTACCCTGTGACATATGTTTGAAGCAAGCACGTACAGGTTAGAATATACAACTGGTTACCCTGTGACATATGTTTGAAGCAAGCACGTACAGGTTAGAATATACAACTGGTTACCCTGTGACATATGTTTGAAGCAAGCACGTACAGGTTAGAATATACAACTGGTTACCCTCCAGCTTCATCATTATGGTCCAAAGTCCACAGTGGTGCGGGCCATAGACAGTTACAACTGACCACATTGTTTCAAACTGTAAACAATAAAATAAAACTGTCTGTCGGTTCACGTGATGAGATGAATCCCAGTAACGTTGTATTTGTTGAATATCTGAGAGATAGTGCTGCCTGACAATATTTCCCACTTGTAACAGCGCATCTGTTCAGTTTCCAATCTTTATTATACCTAAAAGAAAAACAGATGGTTATTTTAACACATTCAGATGAATAGGAACTGTCCTTCTGAATGTCCTCTTGAATTTCAGTTTCAGATATCGCAAAGGTCTCTGATTGGTCGTCAGAGAATGTGAAATGTCGTCTTGACATGACGAGTAGCAGGACATCTTAGAATTAGCGTGTAGATCACACGATCCGATTATGATGAGATTAATCATGATTTGGTTGTGATTGAAAATCCAACGTATGGGCATACAATGTAATAAGAACACAACTTTTCTTGTGTGTGTGAAGGTTCACAGATGCGGTGCCTCGAACATGATACGACTGTTTGAAGTTACATAAAAAATAAATGTGGAATGACTTCAAATGAACTACTTCATCCAATTATATATAAAGCAAGTGAACAGATTTACAGATGCCTTCAAGAATCCTCTCCTAAAGGTTCATTGTTATGAAATAAATCCGTTAGAAATTCAATAAACTTACTCCTTAATATAAAAGTAGTACATTTGATTCTTAACCTGTTTTGGTTATGAAATACACTAGCAGCTGTAGCCACTGAGTAGCAGTAGGTAATTGGTATTCTGTGCATGCAAATATGGGTTTTTCTCAAACAAAATACAAATACCGCAGCACACATTTACCCTTGCATGGACATCCGTACGTTATTAAAGACTCAAAAAATGCGCAAACTATGCAATCAATCAACGGACTTATATAATTCTAGGATAAAAGAAAGCCTCTGATCGAGTTTCTTTGAAGCCAAGACACTTAGCTGGAAGAAAAAATAAGTTGCTTATTAAATTTGATTGTAGAGGCTTTGAAGAATGTAAAGGCCTTTCATAACATATAGGGCAAACTGAAGAGTTGATAACATTATTGATATCATATCTTACATATTTTTTGCTAAAATGGCTTCTTGATGGACATGTGCAATCCAATGCGGGTATTTGGGAATATTTAGAAGGTTGAAGAATCGGAAGCATGGAGACAGGTGATTAAGCATGAGTGATGAATGTGCAAGCTGGAGGGTGCCGGGATCTAAATATGGATATCATGGAAAATACTCCAAACTTGCTACTTGGGAAACATATGCCTAGCTTCAGGAATATCCCATTTACTATAATGCTGAATAGATCGCTTTTAATATTCGCACAAAAGTGAAGTAGTTGAGGTCAAATTGAGTGTGTTTGAGTGAGTGTGACTTTACGCCTCATTTAGCAAGATTTCAGCCGTGTCCATTGTGGAGGACACTAGAAATGGTATCCATGTTGGGAACAGAACCCGTGACTTCAGCGTGATGGACAGATGCTTGAACCATTATGCTGCCAAAGTGACTATGAAGTATGTATTATTTTCATAACATTAAGTTCAATAAGTTTATAGTTCATAGCTCAGTACACATAGTATGTAATCAAATTGGGCATTACAATTCAGTAGTTAACGGTCGTGGTTTTTACAGGAGATGTATTGTTCAGGCAAATAGGCAATGACATATTGAACAGCATTTCATGAATTTGGTGTAATCACAAGTTACAGATGATATATATCTGTCTATATTTTATTTATTGGCTATATCTCTAATTGTGGGTGTCGTTTCTATAGTTAGCATTTAAAATGTTGAATTTAGTAGCATTTATAATCAGATTGACATCATTTCGTTTTTCATGATAGCAAAAAAAGGATATGTTGTTTATTAAAATCCCGTTTTATTCCCGTTTCCTCTTTGACCCATTCTTCTAATTCTCTCCAGATATGGCTAACTTTTGCATATTCGTGAAAAAGGTGTGTTATTGATTCAGTGTCAGTTTTACATAAGTCCCATTTATTATTGTCCATATATTTCATTTTATGTAGGAGGTCGTTCGTGGGTAGTACTCTGTAATGTCGGAAAGGTTTGTGTTTAATGTGTCATTGAATGTTCTACAATCTGCGTTTCAGATACATCTCTAATAAAGTAGGGTAGAACTGGCGTTTGAAGTTTAGGTTTGAGATCAATGCATTTGCGTTTCACATAAGAGTTAACTGATTTGATTATGCTGTGATATTCAAAGACGTTTGTTTTTATATGATACTTAAGCTTCTTGTGAAGGGAAGAAAGGTTGAGATAATTAATGCAGTGGATACCTTTATCAGAGTAGTGTTTATAGAAGATAGCGCTTCCTCCTGTTCTGATGTTCTCATTGTGTATTATGGTTTGGGAAATGGTATCATGTTCGTTCTGGGCAGTCTCACGTTCAGAGTTTAAGTTACATTTCCAATCATTTCAGGACATCCCTCCAGAAGGATTTGCTCTTCGATTTGTTAGTTTACATGTTTTCTTCGTTATTTATGAGGTAGTCGAGAGATGATCGCGTGGTATTGAGGGCTGGACTCGTAGTCCTCCTTCATCATATGGTTTTGAAATTATGTTTCCACTATTTTTATCGGGTTTGTTTTTCCATCTGAAACAGAGCGATTCGATTTCCTTGATTAGTTTATCATTAGGGTCTGGAAGCGACGCGAATAGATGGATGAGTTTGGGTAAGATTAAGCTTTAAATATAGTATTTCTTCTTCATGGAGTTGTCACGTTGTAACCATAGATTCATGGTTGACTGAATGAATGTCTTTTAGTTTGTCCTTATAATGTTTTTCGACCTGAAAGGGTGAAACTTTTCTTTTCCTCATGTAATTTCCATTGTTTACATAATACTGCGTCCGATGAACGTTGTGAGCCTATCCAAAATGCCTGTGTTTTACTCCTGTTGATGATACTAAAGAAATCTGTTTCCAATCTATTTATAAGAATGTTTGATCTGATATTACGGAAGAATGTTTCTATCCAGTGATTGATAAAGTGGCCCAAGTTAAAGAAAGTCAAGACATTTTGTAGAGGTCAGCTGATAAAAGCACATCCATGCATTCCGTATACTTGTAAGTATATCTTTTATACAAGGACAGCATGCCATTTGAACGTGTGAGGCAAGCCCAGGGAAACTAGTTTCAGACCTTTATCACGCTGCTGAAACACATATGCACAACATCTGTCACAAGGCTTGTGATCAGGTTGACCTGGGATTCGAACCCAGGACAAGCTGATCTTCACTCTGTAAATAATGGAGTGTTGATAGTTGTGGATAAAATCCTTATTTGTGTCTTAACTTTGCCTTAATTGTGATCTCTGGTCTGTATTTAATTGGAATTTGAAAATTTAGCTGAAAGATAACGATCAACGTCATTTTGAACCTCAATCTAAAAAACCGTTTGACAGTAGTCTGACTAAATTCACTCATTAACCCTGAAATCCATATTCACTAACTAAAAGCGCCACCATGATCGAAAGCTAAGATGGTTTCTGGTACATTTGACAAAGACGGAAAACAGTGTGATACGTGTGTAACGTTACGTGCCAAATCATCAGTGGCACATGACGTTACAAATATATCACTCATTCCTGTACCACGCCGGTCAGACGGGATCGGGAAACAATTTCCGTTTGCATTTCCAATCAACACCTAAAGTCAACAGACATGTGTTGGAGAAACAAGAATGTGACCTTGCAAGCTGCTGTTATATGCGAGTTTGCCTATTATCAGGTGACATCACTTAAGTTTCAAATATACACCATTTCCATGAAGGTTCCTCGTCTCTTGGAGGAGAAACTCCTCCGTGATACGATCAAACACAGTGGCTGGTTGTACAGGGGATGACAATATTACTTCAGACAGAATGATTATATGGCGAGAGCCACGAAACTGTTTTTAGAGATATACATGTTCAGGAAATCACGACGATTTGCCAATCGGAATCTATTTGGGGTACCTTGTACATAGGACGTATACTGTAAACTTGTAGGCCAGACATAACAGAAAATTTGACGTGTTGACATATTTCTTCCATGTTTCCTCAATACAACACCACCATCTATTTCGGTCATCTTCCAGATTCCTCTCTTTAGTACTGTAATTCTGTAATCGCCATCTTTTTCGGCATAATCATCTTTCCTTTAAGGGTGAGTGAGTGAGTGAGTGAGTATGGTTTTACGCCATCTTTAGCATCAAATCCGGGACATCACTTCGTGAAATGCCTGAAATGAGGTTCACAGATTGTACACCCCCAACCCCACCACCAGCATCTCTACCATAACAGTCATCTTCACTGACCTCTGTGACCTGTTTTCTGGTGTATAATTATCAACATCATCTCTTATGAGGTACTACAGACTTTGTAACACCATTTGATCATATTTTGATAATGGAGCCAATGTATTCGAGTCGCATTATAAAAGCTCTTACATAAACATCCTCACGTCTAACATCTCACGTCGACGTTACAAAAAGCATGATAACCCCTTACCTTTTCAATCAAACGGAACAAGATGAAATAATCACGTCTTCACGTTTCAGAGAACCCTGGACACCAATCCTGACACGCCAGGAAACTAGTAATTCGTGATTCAGAAATCAAATTCCTAATGTTGAATAAAATCTATATGGTAAACCAAAAAATATTTGAGTGAAAAAGAAAAATTCCAATTATTTTAACATTGATTTCATCCCATGTTTCTGGGCATGGCATATTCTCTAAGGATTATGACATCCTTTCCTTTCTTTCGAAAAAAATGATGACGTTGGAAACTGCCCTTTCAAACTAGCTTTTTGTCAATCAACAACCGATGAATATAACTAGAATTTCAATTAGTTTTGCGTAGCATAAAATGAAAATGTTGATAAATGGTAAACAGGCATATTTGATTGATACACTGGATATTGTTTGACAAGACTACATCATAAGTTAAGAATTCCCTAGGCGTTTTTACCAACAGGTGAATTGTATGTACATTAATCTTCATGTAACAAAGACCTGTTCATGCATATTAGACATGCTCAGTTACACGGTTATTGCCACAAACCTAAATGATCCCAGGAATGAGAAAGTGACTCTTACTTTCAGCTTGTTTGCAATATGTTCGTGCTTCTATGCTCGTTCGTGATTATTTTCTCAGTGTTCTATTCGTTGGAATTTCCAATGCCATAATGTTTCCCAGTATCAGTTGTTTGTGATAAGAGGTGAATATCTGGAATCCAGAAGTGTTCACTTACTGGGGTAATGACATGCCATCGTATCCCCATCGTTTGGACGTTAACTAGCATTCATTCAGTTCTTCCCTATAAACAGTAGTAGGTGCCTCAGATCGATATGGAGCCATTCATGACGCAGATAGAGTGTATTAGAGTAACCGTCTCGAAACTGTTGGGAACCAAGAATTATTTTGTGGTGAATGTATTATAGAGGGACTGTCTGGGGTTGTTGTCTAGGTTTAGAAATTGTAATTAGTGGCTTGTGAGACGATGGGTTATTTCCGCTGTGTAATAAGGATAACACTTAACTGCTAGCCTCGAGGGGATTCTAGGTAACAATAGTCCCTCTGGATCCAATACGCGCCGTTATCCACGGGTTAGTCAGGACAACGGGTTATAAAGGAACAGAAGCTGACGTTCATTTAACTCCTAAAGTTATAATTAAGGGTACGTTAGTGTGACGTTACTCGGTGTCACAAAGTATCCTCACAATAATCCTCATTCATTATGCTCATAGACTTGTGAAGATCCAGGTCCGAATTCGTCTTCTGCAACCCATGCTTGTCGTAAGAGGTGACTACCGGGATTGGTAGGGCAGGCTCTCTGGCTTTGTTTGCACATCATATCCCAGTTTCATGGAACAATGCTCATGATGTTAATCACTGGACTGTCTGGTCCAGACTCGATTAGTTACAGACTGTTGCCATATAACTGGAATATTGCTCAGTGCGGTGTTAACAATCCAAACCGAACAAAAGCAATGTGTCTATCTTAGGTCTAAAGGTTTGATCGTAAGCCGATAAGACATCTGCTGAAACCTTGACATCATCGAAATTCTGGTAAAACGCGATTGTATTCTATTTCTAGATCAGTTTGTAAGTACTGAGTTACATAATCGTCAATAAAACATTAACTTTTCAAGGCTGGTTATGACAATATTGTCAACGCCACCGCAACTGGACTCTCCTTCACTGTGTTGTTTCATAACCACCGTGTATGCATATCTTTAGGAGCAGTATCCAATTAATCCGAGGTAAGCATGAATGAACCGTACAGCATGGTCTTCAAAGGAATATTCATCCGAAAGGATATATTATACAAAGAGCGATGGGGTAGCCTAGTGCCTAAAGCGCTCGCTCGTCACGCCGAAGACCCGGGTTTTATTCTCGACATGAGTACAATATGGGAAACCCATGTATGGTGTCCGCCGCCCTGATACTGTTAAAGGCGGCATAAAATTTAACTCATCCCCTCACACGCAAGCATGGATATGCTGTTCTTCGTCATAATAACATTATAAGAAGCAGTCCTTGTGTGCAGGTTGCTGACAGTGTGTAAGGTCTTAGTGTAGCTGATAAGTATTGGATAATCAGTGAAACTGGAGTAGAAACATAGAACTTGTGCACATGTGGGGTGACTGGCAAATGGAAGCAAGGGTCAAAGTATTTTCAAAGACAATAAAACTACATGCCCTCCTAACATTTATACAGAAGATCGCAGAAAACATCGACATTAGGCATCACAGTAGTCAATCCTAAGTTGAAAGTGACAAAATCATTTGAATAATGATTTACTGTTTGCACCAGCATGTGTTTATGAATCAGTATACATCACAGATGATATTAAAGGGAAAGTTTATTATTTTAATGTTGAGATCATCCCAGGTACAATCATGAATGAAGGCAAATATCTGAATGATACTAAACAGGTGTCTTATTACTCTACCGACAAACCGACAAAATATTTCCTGAATCACTAATATTCTTTCGGGTATCAAGAGTTAGATTAACGAACTCACTCACTCAGAACTGAAATAGAATTTGAATAAATTTGCTATTGTTTGAAAGACGATTAAACGTGAAAAAGAACGATAGTCCATGCATGTTTAGTATGTCATAGCTTTGAATATCAGTCATCAAGTGAACCTTCAGTTTTATGTATTAGCATTTATGTCAATCCTAATGTAACTTGATGTATCTATTTTGTGTGTTTTACAGTGTTTTGCTTTTCAATTCAGTTTTCACCGTAGTTCTACACAACAACCCACCTAACTACAAAATAATGCTAAAGGTCAAAATGAACCCAGCTTTGTAAACACTGTCTGACAACGCGTGGAAACGTGAACATTGGTGAGGTGAATGGAATAAGAGGCTTGAGGCCGATTCCAGGGTCATTCCGTCCATCCATTACAGAGATTTCTACAGGTCCTTTCACTCAAGCAAAATCTATCACTATGTGAAGATTCTCCCTGGAGAAGTTGAATGGAAAATGATATGAATGTAAACCATCAATAGCACAGCCACTGACAATAACGGAACTGTTTTCAAGCAGTTTAAGGTATCATTGAACGATCTGTATTGCACTTGGTTGGTTCATCTTTTCACAGGCATTACTTCGAATTCAGTTAAATAAAAATGTTGCAGTGCTGGTGATGTTAAACGGCACTGTCCATGGTTCGTACTGGTAAGTGAGAGAGTGAGTATGTGGATGTATGGGTGAAAATGTGGTTGGGTGAGTTGGCGATTGAACTCATCTCGTTGATTGTTTTATGGTTAATGAAGAGATTACGTTTCCTTTTTATTCAGCAGCTGCCATGACTTTTCGACTGGTTGATTCTTCAAAACCATCACCAAAATGCCCAGACATTGAGAAACGCCAATGTCGATCTATGAGATATTTCAGTCATTGACGTGCACTTATTGTCCTTATATGAGAACGTGACAAACATTGTTCGTCTGAATTTCAGGGACTGACGAGATCCGGAATGCGCACGTGTCAGTGTATACCCAAGCGGTTTAATGTGAATTCATGCTACATGTACATGACTAAAGGTGCTGATCAGTTATTCTTTCGTGACAGAGAAAAACATATTTCAAGTTGGATGAGTACGGTTTTAACTCATTAGACAAAGTTTGCATGAAAGAAATTATTCAATTTTCCAAAGTGAAGGATTCCGACATATCACATTACGAGGAAGAACACGCTTTGTTTTAAGAAACGATGCTCACACGGGAAGAGACTTGCAATCGCCTGAGCAATGAAACCCAAACTAACAAACTAAGCAATAACGCACTATCAAATTTCATTGTCATTGTCAATTTTGAATTTGCACCCTGTAAACATTACATGGAACTTGTAGATATAGCCCTGCATTTATAGTTTCAATATGTTTGGTGATCCGTTTTCGTCTATTTCTTTGTAAGAGAGTGTGTGTTGGTTTAAGGTGGGGAGAACGTGTGTGTAGAATGATGACATATGTTTGAAGCAAGCACTTACAGGTTAGAATATACAACTGGTTACCCTGTGACGTATGTTTGAAGCAAGCACGTACAGGTTAGAATATACAACTGGTTACCCTGTGACATATGTTTGAAGCAAGCACGTACAGGTTAGAATATACAACTGGTTACCCTGTGACGTATGTTTGAAGCAAGCACGTACAGGTTAGAATATACAACTGGTTACCCTGTGACGTATGTTTGAAGCAAGCACGTACAGGTTAGAATATACAACTGGTTACCCTGTGACGTATGTTTGAAGCAAGCACGTACAGGTTAGAATATACAACTGGTTACCCTGTGACATATGTTTGAAGCAAGCACGTACAGGTTAGAATATACAACTGGTTACCCTGTGACGTATGTTTGAAGCAAGCACGTACAGGTTAGAATATACAACTGGTTACCCTGTGACGTATGTTTGAAGCAAGCACGTACAGGTTAGAATATACAACTGGTTACCCTGTGACGTATGTTTGAAGCAAGCACGTACAGGTTAGAATATACAACTGGTTACCCTGTGACATATGTTTGAAGCAAGCACGTACAGGTTAGAATATACAACTGGTTACCCTGCAGCTTCATCATTATGGTCCAAAGTCCACAGTGGTGCGGGCCATAGACAGTTACAACTGACCACATTGTTTCAAACTGTAAACAATAAAATAAAACTGTCTGTCGGTTCACGTGATGAGATGAATCCCAGTAACGTTGTATTTGTTGAATATCTGAGAGATAGTGCTGCCTGACAATATTTCCCACTTGTAACAGCGCATCTGTTCAGTTTCCAATCGTTATTATACCTAAAAGAAAAACAGATGGTTATTTTAACACATTCAGATGAATAGGAACTGTCCTTCTGAATGTCCTCTTGAATTTCAGTTTCAGATATCGCATAGGTCTCTGACTGGTCGTCAGAGAATGTGAAATGTCGTCTTGACATGACGAGTAGCAGGACATCTTAGGATTAGCGTGTTGATCACACGATCCGATTATGATGAGATTAATCATGATTTGGTTGTGATTGAAAATCCAACGTATGGGCATACAATGTAATAAGAACACAACTTTTCTTGTGTGTGTGAAGGTTCACAGATGCGGTGCCTCCAACATGATACGACTGTTTGAAGTTACATAAAAAATTAATGTGGAATGACTTCAAATGAACTACTTCATCCAATTATATATAAAGCAAGTGAACAGATTTACAAATGCCTTCAAGAATCCTCTCCTAAAACGTCATTGTTATGAAATAAATCCGTTAGAAATTCAATAAACTTACTCCTTAAGATAAAAGTAGTAAATTAGATTTTTAACCTGTTTTGGTTATGAAATACACTAGCAGCTGTAGCCACTGAGTAGCAGTAGGTAATTGGTATTCTGTGCATGCAAATATGGGTTTTTCACAAACAAAATACAAATACCGCAGCACACATTTCCCTTGCATGGACATCCGTACGTTATTAAAGACTCAAAAAATGCGCAAACTATGCAATCAATCAACGGACTTATATAATTCTAGGATAAAAGAAAGCCTCTGATCGAATTTCTTTGAAGCCAAGACACTTAGCTGGAAGAAAAAATAATTTGCTTATTAAATTTGATTGTAGAGGCTTTGAAGAATGTAAAGGCCTTTCATAACATATAGGGCAAACTGAAGAGTTGATAACATTATTGATATCATATCTTACATATTTTTTGCTAAAATGGCTTCTTGATGGACATGTGCAATCCAATGCGGGTATTTGGGAATATTTAGAAGGTTGAAGAATCGGAAGCATGGAGACAGGTGATTAAGCATGAGTGATGAATGTGCAAGCTGGAGGGTGTCGGGACCTAAATCATGGAAAATACTTCCAAATTTGCTACTTGGGAAACATATGCCTAGCTTCAGGAATATTCCATTTACTATAATGCTGAATAGATCGCTTTTAATATTCGCACAAAAGTGAAGTAGTTGAGGTCAAATTGAGTGTGTTTGAGTGAGTGTGACTTTACGCCTCATTTAGCAATATTTCAGCCGTGTCCATTGTGGTGGACACAAGAAATGGTATCCATGTTGGGAACAGAACCCGTGACTTCAGCGTGATGGACAGATGCTTGAACCATTATGCTGCCAAAGTGACTTTGAAGTATTTATTATTTTCATAACATTAAGTTCAATAAGTTTATAGTTCATAGCTCAGTACACATAGTATGTAATTGGGCATTACAATTCAGTAGTTAACGGTCGTGGTTTTTACAGGAGATGTATTGTTCAGGCAAATAGGCAATGACATATTGAACAGCATTTCATGAATTTGGTGTAAACACAAGTTACAGATGACATATATCTGTCTATATTTTATTTATTGGTTATATCTCTAATCGTGGGTGTCGTTTCTATAGTTAGCATTTAAAATGTTGAATTTAGTAGCATTTATAATCAGATTTACATCATTTCGTTTTTCATGAAAGCAAAAAAAGGATTTGTTGCTTAGTAAAATCCCGCTTTATTCCCGTTTCCTCTTTGACCCATTCTTCTAATTCTCTCCAGATATGGCTAACTTTTGCATTTTCGTGAAAAAGGTGTGTTATTGATTCAGTGTCAGTTTTACATAAGTCCCATTTATTATTGTCCACATATTTCATTTTATGTAGGAGGTCGTTCGTGGGTAGTACTCTGTAATGTCGGAAAGGTTTGTGTTTAATGTGTCATTGAATGTTCTACAATCTGCGTTTCAGATACATCTTTAATAAAGTAGGGTAGAACTGGCGTTTGAAGTTTAGGTTTGAGATCAATGCATTTGCGTTTCACATAAGAGTTAACTGATTTGATTATGCTGTGATATTCAAAGACGTTTGTTTTTATATGATACTTGTTGTGAAGGGAAGAAAGGTTGAGATAATTAATGCAGTGGATACCTTTATCAGAGTAGTGTTTATAGAAGATAGCGCTTCCTCCTGTTCTGATGTTCTCATTGTGTATTATGGTTTGGGAAATGGTATCATGTTCGTTCTGGGCAGTCTCACCTTCAGAGTTTAAGTTACATTTCCAATTGTTTCAGGACATCCCTCCAGAAGGATTTGCTCTTCGATTTGTTAGTTTACATGTTTCCTTCGTTATTTATGAGGTAGTCGAGAGATGATCGCTAGGTATTGATAAGAAATATTTCAAGAGGTTTTGAATTAGGTCATGTGTTCAATAGTTGTCTAATCCATGATATTTTTTTAGAAGTTTTTAACTGCCTTAGGGCTGGACTCGTAGTCCTCCTTCATCATATGGTTTTGTAATTATGTTTCCACTATTTTTATCGGGTTTGTTTTTCCATATAAATCTGAAACAGAGCGATTCGATTTCCTTGATTAGTTTATCATTAGGGTCTGGAAGCGACGCGAATAGATGGATGAGTTTGGGTAAGATTAAGCTTTAAATATAGCATTTCTTCTTCATGGAGTTGTCACGTTGTAACCATAGATTCATGGTTGACTGAATGAATGTCTTTTAGTTTGTCCTTATAATGTTTTTCGACCTGAAAGGGTGAAACTTTTCTTTTCCTCATGTAATTTCCATTGTTTACATAATACTGCGTCCGATGAACGTTGTGAGCCTATCCAAAATGCCTGTGTTTTACTCCTGTTGATGATACTAAAGAAATCTGTTTCCAATCTATTTATAAGAATGTTTGATCTGATATTACGGAAGAATGTTTCTATCCAGTGATTGATAAAGTGGCCCAAGTTAAAGAAAGTCAAGACATTTTGTAGAGGTCAGCTGATAAAAGCAATACAGGCACACCCATGCATTCCGTATACTTGTAAGTATATCTTTTATACAAGGACAGCATGCCATTTGAACGTGTGAGGCAAGCCCAGGGAAACTAGTTTCAGACCTTTATCACGCTGCTGAAACACATATGCACAACATCTGTCACAAGGCTTGTGATCAGGTTGACCTGGGATTCGAACCCAGGACAAGCTGATCTTCACTCTGTAAATAATGGAGTGTTGATAGTTGTGGATAAAATCCTTATTTGTGTCTTAACTTTGCCTTAATTGTGATCTCTGGTCTGTATTTAATTGGAATTTGAAAATTTAGCTGAAAGATAACGATCAATGTTCCTTTGAACCTCATTCTAAAATACCGTTTGACAGTAGTCTGGCTAAATTCACTCATTAACCCTGGAGTCCATATTCACTAACTAAAAGCGCCACCATGATCGAAAGCTAAGATAGTTTCTGGTACATTTGACAAGGACGGAAAACAGTGTGATACGTGTGTAACGTTATGTGCCAAATCATCAGTCGCACATGACGTTACAAATATATCACTCATTCCTGTACCACGTCGGTCAGACGGGATCGGGAAAAATTTCCGTTTTGATTTCCAATCAACACCTAAAGTCAACAGACATGTGTTGGAGAAACAAGAATGTGACCTTGCAAGCTGCTGTTATATGCGAGTTTGCCTATTATCAGGTGACATCACTTAAGTTTCAAATATACACCATTTCCATGAAGGTTCCTCGTCTCTTGGAGTAGAAACTCCTCCGTGATAGGATCAAACACAGTGGCTGGTTGTACAGGGGATGACAATATTACTTCAGACAGAATGATTATATGGCGAGAGCCACGAAACTGATTTTAGAGATATACATGTTCAGGAAATCACGACGATTTGCCAATCGGAATCTATTTGGGGTACCTTGTACATAGGACGTATACTGTAAACTTGTAGGCCAGACACAACAGAAAATTTGACGTGTTGACATATTTCTTCCATGTTTCCTCAATACAACACCACCATCTACTTCGGTCATCTTCCAGATTCCTCTCTTTAGTACTGTAATTCTGTGATCGCCATCTTTTTCGGCATAATCATCTTTCCTTTAAGGGTGAGTGAGTGAGTGAGTGAGTGAGTATGGTTTTACGCCATCTTTAGCATCAAATCCGGGACATCACTTCGTGAAATGCCTGAAATGAGGTTCACAGATTGTACACCCCCAACCCCACCACCAGCATCTCTACCATAACAGTCATCTTCACTGACCTCTGTGACCTGTTTTCTGGTGTATAATTATCAACATCATCTCTTATGAGGTACTACAGACTTTGTAACACCATTTGATCATATTTTGATAATGGAGCCAATGTATTCGAGTCGCATTATAAAAGCTCTTACATAAACATCCTCACGTCTAACATCTCACGTCGACGTTACAAAAAGTATGATAACCCCTTACCTTTTCAATCAAACGGAACAAGATGAAATAATCACGTCTTCACGTTTCAGAGAACCCTGGACACCAATCCTGACACGCCAGGAAACTAGTAATTCGTGATTCAGAAATCAAATTCCTAATGTTGAATAAAATCTATATGGTAAACCAAAAAATATTTGAGTGAAAGGGAAAAATTCCAATTATTTTAACATTGATTTCATCCCATGTTTCTGGGCATGGCATATTCTCTAAGGATTATGACATCCTTTCCTTTCTTTCGAAAAAAATGATGACGTTGGAAACTGCCCTTTCAAACTAGCTTTTTGTCAATCAACAACCGATGAATATAACCAGAATTTCAATTAGTTTTGCGTAGCATAAAATGAAAATGTTGATAAATGGTAAACAGGCATATTTGATTAATACACTGGATATTGTTTGACATGACTACATCAAAAGTTAAGAATTCCCTAGGCGTTTTTGCCAACAGGTGAATTGTATCTACATTAATCTTCATGTAACAAAGACCTGTTCATGCATATTAGACATGCTCAGTTACACGGTTATTGCCACAAACCTAAATGATCCCAGGAATGAGAAAGTGACTCTTACTTTCAGCTTGTTTGCAATATGTTCGTGCTTATATGCTCGTTCGTGATTATTTTCTCAGTGTTCTATTCGTTGGAATTTCCAATGCCATAATGTTTCCCAGTATCAGTTGTTTGTGATAAGAGGCGAATATCTGGAATCCAGAAGTGTTCACTTACTGGGGTAATGACATGCCATCGTATCCCCATCGTTTGGACGTTAACTAGCATTCATTCAGTTCTTCACATAAACAGTAGTAGGTGCCTCAGATCGATGTGGAGCCATTCATGACGCAGATAGAGTGTATTAGAGTAACCGTCTCGAAACTGTTGGGAACCAAGAATTATTTTGTGGTGAATGTATTAAAGAGGGACTGTCTGGGGTTGTTGTCTATGTTTAGAAATTGTAATTAGTGGCTTGTGAGACGATGGGTTATTTCCGCTGTGTAATAAGGATAACACTTAACTGCTAGCCTCGAGGGGATTCTAGATAACAATAGTCCCTCTGGATCCAATACGCGCCGTTATCCACGGGTTAGTCAGGACAACGGGTTATAAAGGAACAGAAGCTGACGTTCATTTAACTCCTAAAGTTATAATTAAGGGTACGTTAGTGTGACGTTACTCGGTGTCACAAAGTATCCTCACAATGATCCTCATTCATTATGCTCATAGACTTGTGAAGATCCAGGTCCGAATTCGTCTTCCTGCAACCCATGCTTGTCGTAAGAGGTGACTACCGGGATTGGTAGGGCAGGCTGTCTGGCTTTGTTTACACATCGTATCCCAGTTTCATGGAACAATGTTCATGATGTTAATCACTGGACTGTCTGGTCCAGACTCGATTAGTTACAGACAGTTGCCATATAACTGGAATATTGCTCAGTGCGGTGTTAACAATCCAAACCGAACAAAAGCAATGTGTCTATCTTAGGTCTAAAGCTTTCATCGTAAGTCGATAAGACATCTACTGAAACCTTTACACTATCGAAATTCTGGTAAAACGCGATTGTATTCTATTTCTAGATCAGTTTGTAAGTACTGAGTTACATAATCGTCAATAAAACATTAACTTTTCAAGGCTGGTTATGACAATATTGTCAACGCCACCGCAATTGGACTCTCCTTCACTGTGTTGTTTCATAACCACCGTGTATGCATATCTTTAGGAGCAGTATCCAATTAATCCGAGGTAAACATGAATGAACCGTACAACATGGTCTTCAAAGGAATATTCATCCGAAAGGATATATTATACAAAGAGCGATGGGGTAGCCTAGTGCCTAAAGCGCTTGCTCGTCACGCCGAAGACCCGGGTTTTATTCTCTACATGAGCACAATATGAGAAACCCATGTATGGTGTCCTCCGCCCTGATACTGTTAAAGGCGGCGTAAAATTTACGCAAGCATGGATATGCTGCTCTTCGTCATAATAACATTATAAGAAGCAGTCCTTGTGTGCTGATGGAGCTATACTTGACATCACACAGGTTGCTGACAGTGTGTAAGGTCTTAGTGTAGCTGATAAATATTGGATAATCAGTGACACTGGAGTAGAAACATAAAAGTTGTGCACATGTAGCTATAGGGTGACTGGCAAATGGAGTCAAGGGTCAAAGTATTTTCAAAGACAATAAAACTACATGCCCTCCTAACATTTATACAGAAGATCGCAGAAAACATCGACATTAGGCATCACAGTAGTCAATCCTAAGTTGAAAGTGACAAAATCATTTGAATAATGATTTACTGTTTGCACAATATCACCAGCATGTGTTTATGAATCAGTATACATCACAGATGATATTAAAGGGAAAGTTTATTATTTTAATGTTGAGATCATCCCAGGTGCAATCATGAATGAAGGCAAATATCTGAATGATACTAAACAGGTGTCTTATTACTCTACCGACAAACCGACAAAATATTTCCTGAATCACTAATATTCTTTCGGGTATCAAGAGTTAGATTAACGAACTCACTCACTCAAAACTGAAACAGAATTTGAATTAATTTGCTATTGTTTGAAAGATGATTAAAAGTGAAAAAGAACGATAGTCCATACATGTTTAGTATGTCATAGCTTTGAATATCAGTCATGAAGTGAACCTCGAGTTTTATGTATTAGCATTTATGTCAATCCTAGTGTAACCTGATGTATCTATTTTGTGTGTTTTACAGTGTTTTGCTTTTCAATTCATTTTAACACCGTAGTTTTACACAACAACCCACCTAACTACAAAATAATGCCAAAGGTCAAAACGAACCCAGCTTTGTAAACACTGTCTGACAAGGTGTGGAAACGTGAACATTGGTGAGGTGAATGGAATAAGAGGCTTGAGGCCGATTCCAGGGTCATTCCGTCCATCCATTACAGAGATTTCTACAGGTCCTTTCACTCAAGCAAGTTTTTGAGTGATCTATCACCATGTGAAGATCCTCCCTGGAGAAGCCGAATGGAAAATGATATGAATGTAAACCATCAATAGCAGAGCCACTGACAATAACGGAACTGTTCTGAAGCAGTTTAAGGTATCATTGAACGATCTGTTTTGCACTTGGTTGGTTCATCTTTTCACAGGCATTACTTCAGTTAAATCAGAATGTCAGTGTGCTTGACCTGAAGATGTTAAACGGCACTTACTATGGTTCGTTCTGGCAAGTGAGTGAGTGAGAGAGAGAGTGAGTGAGTGGATGGGTGGGTGAAATTATCTGCTGAGTCATTGACCTGTGTGTCCATTGACCTGTGAAGATCCGGGTTAGAGTTGATCTTCAGCAAAACATGCACATGCTTGCCGTAAGAGGTGAGTAACGGGATTGGGTGGTCAGGCTTGGTGACACATGTCAGTTTCGTAGATTGATGCTCATGATGTTGATCACTGAATTGTCTAGTCCAGACTCGAGTATTTACAGACCTCCGTGTAGCGGGAATATTGCTGGGTCCGGTGCTAAAGAACAAGCTGACTATATAATATACGAAACTTGCACCACATTGTGACCTTCCTTCACTGTGTTGCTCCATAACCATCGCGTATGCTTGTCTTTAGGAGCAGGATCTACTTAATCCAGGGTAAACATGAACACAGGACAACACGTAATACGTCTAGTCTTCACAGTAATATAACATTGAACGGATACGACACACAAACAGCGGTAGGGGTAGCCTACGTAGGGCGGTTCAATTCCCCACGTGGGTTTAAGAAACATATCTCTCCTTGTGTGTGACTATATATAACATATCTCTCCTTGTGTGTGACTATATATAACATATCTCTCCTTGTGTGTGACTATATATAACATATCTCTCCTTGTGTGTGACTATATATAACATATCTCTCCTTGTGTGTGACTATATATAACATATCTCTCCTTGTGTGTGACTATATATAACATATCTCTCCTTGTGTGTGACTATATATAACATATCTCTCCTTGTGTGTGACTATATATAACATATCTCTCCTTGTGTGTGACTATATATAACATATCTCTCCTTGTGTGTGACTATATATAACATATCTCTCCTTGTGTGTGACTATATATAACATATCTCTCCTTGTGTGTGACTATATATAACATATCTCTCCTTGTGTGTGACTATATATAACATATCTCTCCTTGTGTGTGACTATATATAACATATCTCTCCTTGTGTGTGACTATATATAACATATCTCTCCTTGTGTGTGACTATATATAACATATCTCTCCTTGTGTGACTATATATAACATATCTCTCCTTGTGTGTGACTATATATAACATATCTCTCCTTGTGTGTGACTATATATAACATATCTCTCCTTGTGTGTGACTATATATAACATATCTCTCCTTGTGTGTGACTATATATAACATATCTCTCCTTGTGTGTGACTATATATAACATATCTCTCCTTGTGTGTGACTATATATAACATATCTCTCCTTGTGTGTGACTATATATAACATATCTCTCCTTGTGTGTGACTATATATAACATATCTCTCCTTGTGTGTGACTATATATAACATATCTCTCCTTGTGTGTGACTATATATAACATATCTCTCCTTGTGTGTGAATATATATAACGTGTTTGTGCCGATGTCAAATAGTAGATAATCAAAGTGAAATGATATTCGACTGGAGAAGAAAACCGTGAAGGCAATATTTAATAGGAGGATCTCACATAACTAGTGAGGAGCCGTCCTTCGTGTTACCAGCGACAGGAGGCCAAGTTCATGGTAGTTTCAAAGACAATGAAACTTCACGCTGCTTTAACATCAAATTAGAACATTAAAAGTATCTACATTAGGCAGCTTTCAAAGTTGTTGATGTTCAGTTAAAAGCGTCAAAATAAATCTCAGTTGTACGGTTTGCACGACATCATCAGCATGTGCTTATGAATCATTGTCCATCGAATGTGATATTAAAGGGAAAATCTACTATTTCAAGTTTGGGATCATCCACAAACAAGTCAAGTCTTAATGATACTAAATATTTGTCATATGGACATATATTGGATAATTATCTGAAGCCCGCTTTGTGCAGCACAATAGTGTCAGTCCGATGTTGGACTGTTTGATGATGCAGGTCAAAGGTCAAAGGTTACTGTACAGAAAAACGTGAACTTCTAGACTCATCGACGACGTTTGAGAATCATCAGCGGTAATTTGATCAAACTATACCCACGATCACTGTCCATCCAAACAAGCAAAACATAACACTGAGAAGTCTAATATTTCCAATATTTTTGTATTCAGCAAAAACAAAGGCAAGATACAAAAGATTCACAAGATGGGTTTTATGTACAATACAAGTCAGTTCTAAAGCAATGGGTCACAAATATAACAACTCACCGAAGTTTTGATGTAAGAGTGAAAAACAGTTATGCAGAATGTAACACAGCAAGCGGTCAGGCAACGGCTGTGTAGATCAAGCGTTGACGGAGCTTGGCAGATATGTAGTCCACTTAATCAGTATCCGTATCGACAACCTGACAACTAGCCTATATATATACACTCAATATTTCCCCAATGTTCGAACACCTACGACTGTTGCGATCAACGTATAATTCTCTAGGCCATCCTCCCGGAATAAATCAAGGAATGCAACTCTACAGTACTTCCTTAAAGGCCTTCAGCCAAAATACAAAACGTACAGAACATTTATGATACAAAATGTGACCCATAATAACTATCACTTAAAACACTAAAGGTTGTGACTCACTAATAGATATTACTTAATTAATAATACAATTTACAGAAAATACACTCTCGTAAAACTAGTAAATATTCGAAAAAGTCAGAAATGGCGAAATTGACGATGCATGAAGTCAGTAATTGTACCCTCCCTACAATGTGCGGATATCGCAAAAGGAGTAATTTGTGTCTAATGACGTCATTCGTTTATCAGCTGTCATCTGTGACGTCATATCAAAAGGGCCATAACCCATGGCATGTCCATTATGGAAACAGACCTTTGTGGTAAATATTCAACATGTGTATCGATATAATGAAAAAATACATTAGATACTTGTGATATTTGTACTGTTTTATCTTTGAAACTACTGGAAAATTATAAACGTTTCCTGCTTGAAAAGTGAAAGATAAAAATAACACTATACGGGGATGTGAACTAACTGAAACTAGGGTCTATTTAGAGACGAAAGAGACGTGCGGAGTGATACAAATTGCTTGAGAAGATTTGACGTTGGTGAAGCTGACCTGGCCTGATGCCGTAGCTAGGGATACCCTTGGGGGTAGCAGACTTGCCTGTCAGTGTTGGATATTACGACTAAGATAAATTTAGACTGTCTCGAGGAAATTCCCTCGCATGATTGAACGAAATTGCTGCATCATCCATCATTAGGCCACACAGAAGTGAGTTGTACCGTAGTGCCACGTCGTGAATACTGCGTGGTGTGTTGTGTCACAGGCTTGACCAAGATGGTACCAAGAGAGGGATCAACTTTGATGTCAAACTGATGTAAGGTACATAAAGCTCACTTTCGTTTTTATCAAAAAAGAATAACAGCTTTGCCATGGGGCATCAGATACATGTAACGTAACTTCCTACGCTTATATTTGAACAGATATTATTTTGAAATAATAACCATTATTACCTATGTGACCTTGTGACATGTGCAGTGGCGTTAGGAAAATGACCAACGGATGGTTGTTGGTTTTTAAATCCGTACTCAGCAGTATATGGTCTATAAATAAAGTCTGGATCATACCACCCAATGACCAACGGCATGAACATCGTTCCACACAACTGGGATACGATATGTTAAAGGTTAACCAAGTGTGCAAAACTGACCACCCAATCCTGTTACTCGCCTCTTATGAAAATGACCCATGAAACAGCTTAACTAGGATTTCCGATTAGTGTAAATCTTTTCAGTAAATAAGGGGCAGTGAGGTAACCAAGTGGTTGAAGCGTTCGCTCGTCACGCCGAAGACCAGGGTTCGATTTTCCACATGGGTGCAATGTATAATAGCCATTTCTGATGTCCCCCCGACATCATCATATGTAGTGTGTTTTGTATGTGTAGTATACATAACTTTGAAGCGAGTGGATCTTTGATATTATGACAGCGTAAAAGATATAAATGCCCCTCAAGGAAGGACGCTGATAATTGATACATATTTATCTTTTGTATTAATGTTCATAGACATTGCAAAATAAGAGATCACAAACCCAAGGGCTGTCTTGATGCTGCCACTGATCGCTCGACTCTGTGACGAACCATGCTCAGAAGAATGGGCTTTACTGTCATTTGTATTGGAGATGTAATCTCAAGTAGACGCCCCACTAGTCTCAAGCAGCACTCGCACGCTTTCACAGAAGCCCTTCAAAGAACAAAGGCAGAATACTGTGATCTCTGTAGGCGTTTGTCCACATGAAAGCAGACTGTTATAGCGGCTATTGTATCTGAGCGGCACAAACGCTGCACTGCACATGTAAAGGTTAATATAATAGGCCAAGAGCTAGAGAATAACCAACTTTATTTTAAAAGCTTTTAAAATTGATTGCATATACAAACATATTTCTATCATGCATCGATTTCTTGACTTTTACGAGTTTTAAGACTTTTTGAGTAATTAGTTTTACGATGCACAGTATATAACGTCTGTGCTCCGAAATACAATGCAAAGTGTACAATATAATACAAGGCACCAACACAAGCCAATAGTCTTGTATTTACCAAAACATAGTTGGATGGGAAGCAAAGCCGACTATGCTTGTCGTAAGAGGCGACTAATAGGAGGATCTGGTTGACACATTCGTCGGTTCCTAATTACGCAGATCGATGCTTATCCTGTTGATCACTGGCTTGTCTGGTCCAGACTCGATTATTTACACACCGCCGCTTTAAAGCTGGAATATTGCTGGATGCGGCGTAAAACTAAACTGACTCACTCACCCTTGCGCAGATACGTCTGTAAGCCTGAGTGCATGCTCTTGTGAGGTGGCGATTTACAAACTGAAACAACCGAGTTGAATTTTACTTCAAATCGGTATTATTCCAGTCAATAATGCCGAGATCGAGTCTGGTTTAATATACATTTTAAGTACAGAGTAGGACTGTGTTTTACTTTGAGAACAGATCTGTATATCATTTTTCGTTTTAACAACGAAATTCCAGCAACATGGCGGTGGTCTTTAAATAATCGAGTCAGAGCCAGAGCCGTCACTCGCCTCTTGCGCCAAACATGGCTTACTGAAGAGCAGAACCTAACACTGGGGCCTTTCCAAATTCACAATAGCTGCTAAATCCAGAGTCGATTATACTATATTATGAACACCCGCCTTCTGAGCAGCAAACCCTTTATTGTCGGTAACCATGGTGACCATGGAGGGAATTCCAACTCTGTTCACACCCCATGTGACTCTCCGGCATGTGTCTGAAAAGCGAGTGACTCTCCGGCATGTTTGTCAAGTAAGTGAATGACTGTCTGGCATGTTTGTGAAGTGAGTGAGTGACTTCCTGGCACGTTTGTGAAGTGAGTGAGTGACTTTCTGGCATGTTTGTCAAGTGAGTGAGTAACTGTCTTGCATGTTTGTGAAGTGAGTGAGTGACTTTCTGGCACGTTTGTGAAGTGAGTGAGTGACTTTCTGGCACGTTTGTGAAGTGAGTGAGTGACTTTCTGGCATGTTTGTCAAGTGAGTGAGTAACTGTCTGGTATGTTTGTAAAGTGGATGAGCCAATGGCCTTGACGAACCAGTGCCTTCGACGTGAGTGAGGATCGATGATACCAGTCACTACCTCATATCCAACCGCAGGTTTTTTCTTACACAAATGCCCTCAACCCACTTTCAGTTTCTTACTAATCAAAACATACCTACATAGCAGGTTTACAATTCGATTATAAAAACAAAGTGTTTAGAAACTAGAGACGTTATGATCCAACCCCTTTGCACAAGGCAAATGAAAAAAGATAATATCCCCCTATGTCCAAAATATCTAAATTCTTACTTTTCTCGAGTAACTGTTTGTTGTCATTTGGATCCCACGAGCCCTTTTCTGGGCGTTTTCTAAGACATGCATTGTACGATTCCAGCTATATTGTAAGCATGTGCTTGTGAAAAATTATCAGCTGAAAGACGAGGCGTAAAAATGATATGTATTCTTAAGAGCGGAAATACCATGAAGTGCATATCGTAATCTCTGTCCAGTTTACGAGAAAGTCAATAAATAATACGTGATTAAAACAGACACATAAAACGGTGTCAATGAGGTTATTAATGTAGGTTTACATCCTGATACTGATTGTTTGATGTTCACTGCTGCTTAGTATCTTGGCTCGCCTATAACCTCAATATAATGTAAACTACAGTTGGCTCGGCCTTTTTCATTTAAGACAGTAACGTTGAAATGAAACGAGTGAGTGTGACAATCCAATTTCCTCGCGCCAAACACCTAGTTTGACCGAGGTGATGGTTGTGTAACGACACATGCATGCTCAGGGCATGGGCTCAGCTCAAAATATTCATTTACTTTATGTTGATACTGGCACCATTAATATCCTAGTATATACTTGTGCTTTTGAGCATCTCATGACAGCCCTTTTTGTCTCAATGCCGCTGCTGTTAATGGAAATCCAGCATACGTTTCTTGCATGTTTTCACGAGCCTTGTTTTCCGGTAATACTGCATCTTAATCTAATTTACTTAATCTGTACTCTTACATGACCGATACCTTGATATTTATGCTGGGAATTGGTTGAAATCTCACAAGTGATGATTGCTTCATTAGCAACGAACATTCATAAAAAAATCTTGGTTAGCATTATTTTTCAAATTCTCCTGTTGAGGTTGTTCTTGGAGATATGATATGCATAATATGACAACACTTACTACTTTAATGTGATGAGTAATATATCATGAGCATACAGTTCCTGAAGTCTTCGAGAAATATCCAGTCATGACTTAGTGAAGGGAGTTTTCTAAGAGTTAACAAGTTTCAGGCCCTGACGACTTTGAAGATATGTTCCACAGTCAAGTGTTTCACAGACTATAACAATAGTTCCAAAATCATTTGAGTTCGATTATGAGAAAATGCGATCGATTTCTTGGTCCATTGGTCACTACGTAGAACCTTCGATTATCAGTCGGAGCACCACTACTTGTTATGGGATATGTGGGGATTTGTCATTGGACACAAACGTCACTGGATCATGAGTCTCCAATATCTGTCAAAACGGATTTTGTGGGGTGTCGATACACTGTTCAACAGAGAATGTAATTATTTCGTTTTCAGTTTCAGTTAGCTGTTTGTAAAATACACCTGAAATTGGTTTCCTGCACTTCTATAACTTAACAGAAATAGAGTTGAAGATCAATATGTTTCTAGGTGTACCTGTCCTGTATTGTCTGATAGTATACTCGGAATGTTGACGGAGTAACGTGGAAGAGCTTGTTCAGTTGGCCATTCTCTCCTTTTCTTACATATACCTAAAACGTGTCTTTGAAGAAAGAATAGATCTCAAAGGTTTCAAAGGTAGTGTCTTTTTATCTGTTTAAAAGACCCAGTCAGAGCCTTCTCTCACGATGCCAGTGTTTCAGCCGACTCACTCATCTCAGTCCTCCCAATGAGACACCAACAGGTGGCGCTATTCCTCCCATAATCCCTGCTCCGGTGTGAGCCATCATCTGCAGGAGTAGTGTACGGTAGTCAGGGGCCCAGTGGACCACTCCAGGACATACATCTCAATTACGGATATACTAGAAGAAACGTGATGTTTCCTCTGTGACCAGTTACTGCCAATTAAGTCCACATCAAAGCTTGCGTTACAGACTTCGAAGACTTTAAGCCTAACATGGACGCACTGCTCCCTTCTTAGATATGTCTGGAAAGAAGCGTCTTTGTTTCAGTTTTTAGACAGTTTGAAAATGCATTGCACAAGGAGTGAGCGAGTGTTTTGCTACGTCGGTTGGAACTTTTCTGTCAAACCATGTGATGTTGGATTTACTCAGCAGGTAATACCGAGTTAATATAGGAGTCATTTGAGTGCGTATTGTTTTATGCCACTCTAAATAGTGTTTCTGCGACACAATATGGCAGTATGAAAGCCTATCCCCGAAGTGGTAGACGTTAACCACTGTTGTAGTCTAGAACAGAGCGGGTTTAGTACTAAGTATGAATGTGGGATTCCAATCCGCGATCATCGTGTCTTGGTGCTGTTATTCCAATCCGCGATCATCGTGTTTTGTCATTCGAACTTATTGAATTATGAATAACATAAATATTATTTTCACTTTTACACTTTCCAGTAGATGTGGGTGACAAATTTAACTTTAACAGAAAACATCTAGTTAAAATCAGTAACAAACAGAATTGCCTCAACTTGTAGAAATTAGAGTCATGCGACATGTTTGACCATCATTTTTTTGTGATTCTTAAATTACATTACCCTCAGCAGTGACGTGTGTTACGGAAGGTAATATTAACGAAGACGAATAGCTTAGCTGAAATCTGACGTTATTTACTTTCGTAAAGACTAGACAGCATGGCCGATACAGATGCACTTAAATGCCAGCCAACCACTTGAGTGCCAACCGATAATCACGTGTTGTTCAGTCTTCTTGTAAATTGCGACTGCTATAGGTTGGAGGGTAAAACAATGATATCATCAAAAGCATCCTCTACTTCAAAAGCATTGATTCACGGGACGTAAATGTCAGGAAGTTGTCTTTCTCTTTAACCACTGTTAATACCCAAAAGGGAGTATTTAATCTAAGCTTGTGCACAACATATGCAGAGATCACAATATTTGCTTTCTAAAAGTTCATATCGAAATTTGAACATTTTCAATTGTTCGCCTTTGTTACGATCTGGTCTAGATAAAAATAACTTTGATAATGCTCTTTGCGTCCATTACCTTTTTGTCAGCTCCATGTCAAGTTGCTCGATGAGGAAGTAATATCACACGCAACAATGTTATGGACGAAATATCAGAAATATACGACAGAGCAAGTTACAATTATATCTGTTTCCGGTCATAAGGTTATTCGCAGCCTAATTGTTACGGTAGTTTGGTGGGTAAAGCGTTCGCTTGTTACGGCGAGGGTCTGGGTTCGATTAATCACATAATTACAATGTGTGAAGCCTAAGTCTTGTGTCCACAGGCAATGCTCGAATTAAGCTAAAGCGTCGTAAAGCTTCGATTTCTCGAGTGACAACAGGGTGTGTCCATATTTTGGCTAACGGCTGGTATCAAACACTAATTGATAGTGAATCATAAACAAATGTACATAATAGAGTCCAAACCTATTCTGCAGACATGTAGAATGCGTTGAAATAGACGTTGTTGCTGTATTTTGACTGATGTAATATGATGATGTTTTAGCAAGCAGTAAGACTTGAAATCCGCTGCGAGAATTGTAACTATTTATATCACTTCCATCCCCACTCACAATGACAAGAAGAATAATGATGAGAAGAATAACCAACATCCTATAGATTAGACATGGTGATTTAGCAGAAAAATACAATGCTTAGAAGAGGCTTTGCATTTTTCTGTGGGACGTGTTTCCTGTTTTCAAGCATGAATTTGCTACAGCTAGTTTGCATATAAGTTTAGTAGAAACACGCCTGGGATTCATTCTGGAAAAACGTCCTGAATCAAAGAAGAAAGCGATGTTTCTGGCTGCAAAATGACTAGGATTAAGTTAGACATAATCATTTCCACAATCTCCGCACCATGTGATCCACTCCTAAATAATATAATCGCGGGAATAGCTAAAATAACTGGGTTGATGGATGTCCATTTTAGAATCCTTTTGTAAAATGCAAAGAAACGAAAAGAGTTAAAAATGATGAGATGGATTTTGTTTGAACTCTCGTTCTTTTACTTTCAGTGATGCTGCCACGGGGACACAAACACAGGACACTAGCTGGCAGACAGAAATTGTGCTTGTCATGTGCTGTGAATAAAATCTGTTGTATGTAAACAAGAAGCTTGGATCTAATCACATTATTGCTCCCTGATGATGTCGTAGCCTCGAACTGCGTTTGAACTTGTAAAGTTCTTATCTTGTGGCTTTCCTGGAGCCAAGAGAAAGTAACAGAGATGATCGCCAGAGCACACCTTCTTGTTAAAGAAAAGAAACCATTTAAAGCACGTAACTGGTTTAAACTTTCAAACTTTGCTCTTGGAGAAAAAGGCAACACCAGAGTTCAATATTCGGTGTTTTCTTACATACAACATTCTGGTCAGAACGTGGTAGAATCACGTAGGCACTATAAATAACAGTGAATCTGATCCGGAGTCAACATGCAATACTCAGTTTTGTTCCGACAACGGAATTATGCTAGCTATGATGGGTACTGTTCTAGTTTTCAGTTTTTGATGAATTGGACAAGTGGAATTAATGAACATTTAGTGTATATTCCGTCATTCTACTTTAACTTTATTAAACTATACATGATTGCTATCAAGTTTTATTTTCTAGAAAGAGATTTCAGTTAGCAGAAACGTCTTCCAGAAACCAAATGATGTATTATAGATGATGGTGTAACGGGTGAAGAGTGAGTGAGTGAGTAACTGGTTAATTACCATACAAACCAGTGATCGAAAACATGGGTATCATGGAAATAATAATATGTGCCAATCAGCTTTGACCAGTTCGATTGACTCGATTGACCAGTTGACTCTCATAATAGCAGTCACATAATTCTTCGCACTAAAGCCACTCAAGTGTTTACCTAGAACAGTGGTGGACACACACATGTAGTGCTGCAGAAGACGTCTTCGCTCTCTACTGGATTAAAACTTAAGCATGGAGGTATGTGGGTCGATCCGTGGGAGACTCACACCCAAAGCCACTGGTACCTTGGAACTTTGTGTTTGCTCTGCTTAGAGCTTGACTTCAAGGGGATATAGTAATAAGTGGTTGCCTCGAAGTCAGTTGAATTGGTAACCACAAGAAAGTCAAAACTATTCAACGTGGCCTGGCATCAAATTGTAGAAAGTATGTAGACTTGGTACCACAGCCAGACCAGGGGAAAGATACCACTTTAGAATACGACCAATTAAACAGTACGCCATCAAGGGAAATCATACCAAAATGTCTACGCTTTATCTTAAAGACCTGTTTTATCCTCCAAATGTAAATCGATGTATCATCATAAACTTATCAGGCTTCCTCCACGAGTTCACACTAACGAACATGGGGGAATTCCCTGAATGGCGAAACTAGTATCACTACAGGAAAAGATTGACGTGTTTCATCTCCCTGCAGCAGATGTTTCCAAGTTACTGATGTTTTTGTTGCTCAGGCCTCCAGTCTCCCCACATCATAACGGTGCTGACTGGGTGATATCCCATAGTACAAGACAATGGCTGGGAACTGCATGGCACCAATCCAGTCTACCTTGTCAGCTTCAGTCGTGACGCCGTTGATGTACGGTCAGGGAGCATTGGATAACGATGGCGCGATAGACTGAACACTCATAAAACAAATACACCATTTACAGTTTCATCGATCGTCGATTTTGGATGTGGCTATTGTGATGGTTGTCATCATGTCTGTGAGCTGTTGTCATGAAGCAAGGTACGGCCAGTCATGAGGACATAGGTTACCAAGATGATTGTTCGTCTCTAATTTGCCCCTGGTTTACAGAATTGTCCGAAAGTCGCTTTTACTTAATCTTTCACATTGACTACTGTCGTGACTTCTTGTGAATATCACCACATTGGTAAAATTCGCACATACGACACATTTTAAGGTATCTTATACACTCATTCTAGTAAATGAGTTGATCTAATATACTGAACAGCTATACTAAAACAACTTGTATGTTTACGAAACAATGTCTAGTAAAAAATGTAAGTAATATATGCATAAAACCATTTCCATAATCAAAAAGTCCTAGTTTGATGAAGGCAGGGTTGTTTTCACGGTACAATTTCGCAGTCACGGACATATTTACGCACAGACACATTTTACATACAGCTGTTAGTTTAGTGCAATTCAGCTACGCAGGCGGATGAACAAGTCAGAGGGAGAACTTGTCAATAAATGTTGACTCCATGTTCTTATCAATGTGGTAATTAACGAAATTAATTCTTCGCACTAAAGAAGAAGGAATCTTACAATGAACAAAGTTTGATGGACAAAAACAAAACCTGCAGCCACGTATTAGTGTCAAAGTACACGAATGAACCAAACGTGTGGCTTGCAAAGGTCAAGGTGAAGGTCACACAGTTTGGTAGTAACGCTCGTAAGTAGTCCGTAGTTCCCATGTGCGCTAATTCCACAGAATTGTTGTTGTGCAACACACATTTACGTGTCTGTGCAAAGTGTATGAAGGAAGTTCTAGAAGTAAGTCAATATATACATACATCGGTGTAAGTTTCATCAGTATCTGATGACCTATTTATCGGAAATGCTAAAACTCCAGACGGCTCAGTTTTACATGCAAAGTCAGATGGCCACGATGACAGCGTACGGAGGATAGCGAACAGTTCAACTAGTCATTTCAAGTAGGGAAAATGTGAAGGAACTTAATTACTGATGAACGACGTAAGACAGCACACACTTGTGTTTCTAGGAAACATTGTATGAATTCTATAATTTGGGCAGGACATCGGTACTTTTTCATGGTGTCGTTTTTCGCCAGATGTTGATTGATCCATTCACAAGTATTTAACTTCGCAACTATTTTTGCATTTGCACAGACAAGCGTTTCTCTCATGGGGTGATATGGACAAGTTTATAGTTTTTTACGTTGAAAATCCGAGAAGACAGACTACTTAAATACTTAGAAATGTCGTGCACCGATATATTTAATTAGAGACTGGAACTCAGCAATACTACGTTAATCGGGACGATATCTTCTCCCGAGAAATAAAGTCGTTCGGATTAACGAATCTATGACCCTAAATACAGTTCCCATCTATATTCATAGTCGTTCCAAGTATCAAACATACGAAATGGCGGATCTATTAACCAAGGAAGTCCAGTCTGCCGGGATTTCCTTGCATGTAGAACTGGTTGTACTTACAGTTGAAGACATAGTGGGTGTTACCAGGTAATAGTGCCTTTTCATGGGTGTAATATATATGTTAATGCCAGTTACAGATTAGACGGGGTCTTACGACGTCACAACGCCCACTTTACTGGCATTTCTTTCCATCAGGGATATATCACTCAAGGCCTCAATTAAGTATCAACAAGTTTTATTGTTAACCCGTGAAGAACATTTCCGAATTTGACGTATGTGTGAGAAACATGACGTCCGATGTTGTTCAGTGTTAGTCATCTGTGCACCTGTTTGGTGAAGAGTTGAATTGCGTTTCATGTGTTTGTGACGGATGCCATCCACGTAACAGCATATACTAAACCAGAGTTTTAAAAATAATGATTGAACCTGCTTGACAATGGCACTAGAATACTTATCGAAACGTGGCACTCAGAAGATGTTTTTATCCATAACGTTTGTCAATATTGAGCTTCCAACTAAAATACCTCTGAATGAGGCGTCTTTTGTGGTTAAAGGTATTTATAAATTCGAAACATCCACGGAAATGCAGAGATTCGTAAACACACGTTCACGATAAAGTCAAAATCGCACATTCTAATTTGCTCTTGGCAGAAATTTCAGGTCGATGTGGAAAAGGATTTGGGGGCTTTTATTTCAGCAGTCACCAATTCCCCTTTTGCGCTCTGTAGAATCCGTTTTTGGTTGACTTTATTTTTTTTCTGGCGTTAGTATGGAGGATGATTTGGGCCATCCCTATCGTGACAACACTTCCTCGGTGTTCCTCGGTGAAACATATTGCAGACCTGCATATCGTGAACCTCATTACTAAACCTTTTCAGTCTCACGCAATACGCGTTTAAGCGAAACACACGGTTGGTGATCTCTGGTATCATGCATTCTTTACATATCATTTCAGCATTTAAATACAGTTAAAGTTTCCAGTAACAGTATTATAACACTTTCGGTGTATAACCTGACCGTAAAAGGATCCCTGTATCCTTCTAATTAGTCAAAGTTAAATCAAATATTGAAGACTGCAGGGTTATATCGAAACAATTGATATCGACTATTTGTTGGAATCACATGAAATAATCTCTAACTTTAACGTAAACCAACCTACACTTAGTAAAATCGATAAATCAATATCCGTCTTGGCTGAAATTTCAATTCAACTCCATTTGGCATAGATGAATTTTTATGTTCCAACACACCGCTTTGCCTCAAAAACATGCTTCATTGTCTTTTATAAACAAATTTTAATTGGGTTCAAACCCAACCCCGAAAAAACTTTAATTTCTTTAATCGAACACGTACATGAAATGAAATACAATACAAACTTTGTTTTTCCGTCACTGAAATGACTTGGCTATGGCTGTCTGTCAGAATCACAATCCATGTGAATGGTACAGCATGGAATCAACTTCACACACATCCACGAAACATTGTCACAACGCCCCTGTTCTTTGTTCCTGATGCGCACCGTCAGTTTCATGAAAAGATCAGTTAATTATAAACGTGATTGTTAATCATAAGATACCGTGACTTCAGTTTGATTCTTTGATGGGCATTCTAGTAGATGAGGAGATGAGGAATGGGGACAAGTTTTATGGACATGCAACTTCTTCATTCTATAAATGCAGATATAGATTCTAATGTCGTTGTCACTCACTCTTCAAAGCTTCAATGTTTTAATTTTTCTTTGTTACACAAAGGATTCAAGTATCCAGTGAAGTTAACACATGAGAGTTTCGAATACACTCTGAATGTGATCTGTATTTAAGAGCCTCTAACTCACTGACATACTGTTTTGTTTTCAGTTACCCATTAAAAGTGAGTGAGTGAGTTTTAATGCCGCTTTGAAGAGTAGTCCACTTGTGTGAAGTCGTATCAGTCTATCCAATGTGGGAGAAAAAAAACGTCTATCAGTTCGGGGAAACCCATGAACACTCGCGTATGGAGCGGGGAAACCCAGAAACCTAACAGGGGCAAACCACCAATCGATTATATAACATTATATAACATTATATATATACACCTATGACTAACCCATAACCCTTGGGTGACATGGACGCAAGTTATCAGCTTTAATAAAAGGTTAAACTCTTGACATACATCCACAAAAGCCTCATGGAACTCTCACCAAGGTATGTGAGTCTTCCTGTCTGTTGCCGAAGAATCCTCTCAAGTCTTACATACCTCGTATCACTGTGTCACATCAAAGGATTAGAACCGATAGATCACAAGGAATCCTTTGTATTTTCTTGTCCTGTTATAAAGAATTCCTATCCTGAACATGGTTGAGACAAATCGAGCTGCCAGATATAAAGATCAAAATGGTCTTTCGTTGGGTGAATTGGCTCAAAACACGTCTGGAAGTATTTAGGTAGCCATTATATGTCCGTGTACCTGTCAGATGGAAAAACGACATTCTCTTATCAAGGGTCATAGACTCAATAGCAGAATGAAAACGATATTTTCATAATGGTTAGCCTTGTAAATTGCCAATCTAGAGCTTTACAATTTGCCCTATTGAACCAGACAAATTAGAAATTGATTTTATGTACCTCGTACCACAGGTACATTTTACATCGTAAGTGATGAGAGTTGAAAGGTGCTTGACATCGGGTACCGGTTGCATGGCAGCTACTAAAACAGATGCCTATTCATATTTCGAGAGCCTCAAACACTGTGTTGCATAAAAGCAATATATCCTTTTTCATAATAATAACAAATATTTGCACATTCTACTACACAGTGTTTCATGCAGTAATGGATACGTAAAGGTCGTTATAAGTCAGGTACGGGGAGAGAAAGACAGCGCCGTGTTGTTATAATCCTTGGTGGGATGGGAAAATAATAGTGATACTTACAACTGTGACAGAAATGTCAACAGTAACAGCAGCAAAATCAGTTTCCTTTTGATATTCCACTGTGATAAATATTTATCCTTTGTAAATAAATGTGAGATATTGTATGCTTATTCAGAAAGATTAAAGTTCTTGTAACGTTCGCTGTAAAACACATTATATAGATTCAATTATCATTAAGTATATGAAAAAAAACCGTATTCAAGCAATCCCTGTATTTTTGTATTGACAGGTTTTATAACATGCACATAAAACTTCTCGTAGTGATCACTGAGAGTTTTTTTTACCCGTATGATCCTTTTACTGTCAGCTTCCTGATCCTCTGAAGGGGCAGTCTACGCTATACCTCATGTAGAACAGCTTCCCAGGCTCCGAACAGGATGTCCCTTTGTTGTGGGACTTATCATCTCCCATATGTGCTCCAAAGGGTTAAGGCTAAGATAGAGGCTCATTGAATCGGGAGATACCTCAGCGGGGACTAACTGTGGGATATTTTCTATGTATCATTGAATACGTATAGCTACCTGTTGTTCGTGAAATATCCAGAATGCAGATGAATCCCAACCACGGCAGCAGCCAAAAAAGCATACATTTAACGTGGTCAATCCTAACAGATTTCTAGATAACAGGGAATGGGAAAAAAATGAAAATAGGTGTCCGGCATGATATCAACAACTAAAGACTTGTCTTGTGGCCAGTAATGCTGGTGAACTGGCCAAAAGCACACGGCTCTATCACGCCATCGACAAAAAGCCTATGGAGACATATGTGGGCTACTGCAGATCTAGATCAAATCATTCCATGAGCCCCTGGCTACGGACAGAATCCCTGAACATGTTTTGCAGTGAATGTTCAATACTATAGTGTTACTGGTGTCAGTGCCCCAATCACTTGGGTGAGTACATGGATATGCAGCTCAAGTTCGTCAAGTCTTCTGTAGATGGATTCGTAGCTAGAAACAGATTCTGACACTGCAGTCAGTACATAAATAAATGTGCCCTTCTCACAAATGGAACGCAGTGTCTACAAGATCCCACTGACGGACAATAGTTTACCAAGTAGACTGGTAGACAAGCATGCACGTGTCAGCATGAAGAGGCAACGTGTCTCTTTGTTTATAGTTGCGAATCGTCACTATTACCATAATGACTCCCGAAAGAACGTATGCAAAATGTGAAAGACAGATACTAATCAGTGTTACAGATTCGAGTGGGTGTACGATCTTTTCCCCACTCTCTCAATATTATCTGCGCCACAAGTGTTCATCCGACCTGACCCGGCCTGTTACTACCCCCAAACAACTAACTTAAACCTCACACATGTATACTGATTTGTATTTATGTCCATCGATTAGTATTATATCCACCTTTTCTAAGAGTCCCAAAGCGCTTTACTAGAAGCAAACAGGTTGGTCCAAGTGAAGCCCTATTTCCTCCACATCCTATACAGAGACAAAGTACCACAAGCTTTCGGTTCGGCTTGACCCAGGCTCTAAAAAAGAACATAAACCTAACACATGTATCTAGAAATGTGTTTTAATCAATAGATTTGTATTATATCTAGTTAAATACCTTTTCATAGAGTCTCTAGGCGCTGCATTTGAAGCAAACGTGTTCCCTAGTACACCATTGTGTCACTGATATAACACAGAGGTCACCGTTTAAGCATATACAATCTAGATTAATCCCTCGAGAACAACTATCTGTTGCTGTAGTCGGCCATAATGGGATACATATGGCTGATTATTTACATAACTAAAAGGCCCTTTCGCCAAGGAATATTTAAAAGTGTCAGTGTTTTAAGATATTATATTTACTGGTATATTTGTACGTGCATTTACGATGACTCATTTTTACTGCTGTTTAAAGTAATTACAGTTACGTTGTAAAAGCAAACTCCCGGGCATCGCTTCGTGGTTTTCGGTCTGAAGGGAATCGAATATAGAATAGTTACGTTATAGACACATGGCAGACAGTATATTCTTACGTTCTTGTTCATGATGATGCGAGCGTGGTTGTAGAGCAGGGTTAGTAATGTACAGCTGATGTGAAGCCATTGCCATATCAAGGTTCTCAAAGTCCAACAAAGTGACAGTTTATTGTTTTTATTCACTTATTGTATTCAACGTAGTAATTACCGGTATTCCAGACACGTGCTCGTATGTGAAAATAACAGAAAAATAGCTTTGCCATGTATAGTACAAACAACCTATAGAACGTTAGATTCTCTGTTACTTCAAGGGTACAACTTTATAACATATCTCTCTCAAGCTAGAACGGAGGCAACTCAGTAACATGCACCTCCAGAAGGTATGCACTGCAGAAGGGATGTTTATCTCCAGTCTCGAGCTGATTCGGACACGTCTACTTTCAATGAAGAATTACCAAGGGCTCTTTTTGAAAGTTACTTTCTCATTGGAATGAAATCCTGTTCGCTGCGGATGTGATACAAATGTGGTCGAGGATTACAGGAAATACTGCTCTTTTAGAGGTATGGACTGTCTAAACACGCCTGCAAGAACGGAGACTGTCATTATGTATTCGTGTCGCTGTTGGAAGAGAATACAACGTCATTCCATTACTGAAGTGCCCCGATTGTATAACCGTACGGAAATGTCCCCGTAACGATATTTTGATAATGTCTAGGCTAGCATATCAATGTAGCCTTACGGCATGGGATGTGTGGCTTGCCCGATTACACAAGCACACTGAAGGCGGCCGTGCTGCACTTGAACATTGGTTGTTTTCGTACCTCCATTATCTCACAAGCTACACGGCTACACTCCAGGGACAAGAAGCTCCCAGGGCAGATCCAATGTAAATACACGCTACAAAATCCACCCCATACCTATGAGAAGACTCTGCCCGAAGCAGACAGATTCGATTGTGAAGTAAAGAAACCTGTCATACATGCCAACTGCAGACCTTTGAAATAAGTGTGTGAATACTCACAAGTGTTCCATATTAACCTGAAAAGCTTTGTTGAGGGACTCCTCACAGCACAATTGTCTCCACGGCTGTTCATATTCATTTGTTTATTTCACTTATTTCATGGCTAAGTGATAAGTAGCCAATGTGTAAATGTTGTGTTGAAAAGTTTGCTGATATTTTGTATCCCCAGGGCGTGTATGGTTGATAATTTTATCAATCGTTGGTTCAGACTCGCTGATTTATATCTAACCCTTAGACAGGCATGAAACAATGTTAACATATAGAGAAGTAGGATAGCTGGTTCCATGCATAGCGTCAGTTTACATTAAAAGCTCAGTGCACAAGTACATGTTAGAAGAATTGGTGTCGGGTGGAACTAGTTTGGTTACACTGGCAGAGGTGACAGTCTGTGCATGTGAGATTTTTACATTCATGTCAGTGCTCAAGTTCAGTAAATGTTTTATTATGAAACAGATCCGGAAAAACTTCTTACCATCAAGAAAGAACATGTTTGTTAGATTGTGTAAAGGTAATTACGTCCTGGTCCCAAAATAATGACTTGTGTTTTGTAAAAAGACGATATTAGTGTTAATATATACTTTACTTTGAAAAGAAAATGTTTTCGACACACAGGTGATGGTGATTATAGAAAAAGACATTTTATTACGTATTAAGGCCAAACCTTTGTTATCACGAAAATGGGTATGTTTGAAGGTAGGCCTGTCCTTATACTACTTAAAACTGATCATCTAAAGAACCTGGGTTGTTTTGATTCGGTGGTAAGAAAACAGAGCTTTGATCGTATGGAATATAGAGTGACAGGTAATGCGTATAAAGTACTTAATCACCGTTGTTTAAAGGAACCCAAAGCTGATTGAGACTCGTTATTTCCAGCAGTAAGGGAAACATGATCCTTTTTCTGTGTATATTGAGTTGGGTATTTTGAACACGGCGTTATAATGACATTGATTTTTCTACGTTAGCTCATCAAAGCCACTTTATCAAGATATTAAATATTTTCTTTAGATTTGTCAACTAATGAAATTATTAATAAATTTTCAAAGTTGCCCTGAGATGAGATTAATTCTAGGATGAAGCCATATCAATAGAGATATTCAGTGGTAGGAGAGTGAAAACTTCGGTTTTATATTTTTAGCTGCTGGAAGGGGATGAGTGTTGAGTTGCTCTCTATAGAAAATGCCGAAACACTGTCAACACTCATTTTTATGCATTTATATTTGTAATACATTTATATCGTTGCCTGGTTTCCCATCTGAAATACGACACCCACCGTCGCTAAGACAGCTTATATCAGCCAATACCCCACTTCCCCACACAGAAAAAATACAATAGTGATATTCCAAGATAGAATAATTGTTTCCACTCTGTCATCTCACTTAGATGTTGCGTTAGAAAGTGATCTGAATAACGTCAGGACGGTATTAGCCGGTGCCACTGTATCCCTGCATACACAAACACCTGTTTTGAATAGTAGCATTTGCTTTGGCAAGCATAAGGACCCCAATATCGACATACACATATACATAAGAAATACTTTGTTCCTACATCAAAGTTTCAAATGTACTGCCAGAACTTATGAGATGACTTTACCGTATGTGTATCTACACCAAACCCAGGAAGACCTCATGAATAAAGTTGACCAGCTACTCGTGCAGCGCGTACATCTAAGTGTCAGCTGAATGATAACAAGAAAATGATGACAGACGCAGTATTTAATAACACTAGAGAATCAAATAACAAACGCGATCGTAAAACCGATATTTGGTCTGGAAACAGTTATTCATCCAGATCGAATATATTCCGCCACCATTACATGATATGTGAGGTAATACTGTATATTACCATATCAGATAACCATACTGCTTGCGGCATGTAATAAGACAGTTGTCTTCAGGGCGGGGCCTACATGATATGTGAGGTAACACGGTATATTACCATATCAGATAAGCATACTGCTTGCGGCATGTAATAAGACAGTTGTCTTCAGGGCGGGGCCTACATGATATGTGAGGTAACACGGTATATTACCATATCAGATAAGCATACTGCTTGCGGCATGTTATAAGACAGTTGTCTTCAGGGCGGGGCCTACATGATATGTGAGGTAACACGGTATATTACCATATCAGATAAGCATACTGCTTGCGGCATGTAATAAGACAGTTGTCTTCAGGGCGGGGCCTACATGATATGTGAGGTAACACGGTATATTACCATATCAGATAAGCATACTGCTTGCGGCGTGTAATAAGACAGTTGTCTTCAGGGCGGGGCCTACATGATATGTGAGGTAACACGGTATATTACCATATCAGATAAGCATACTGCTTGCGGCATGTAATAAGACAGTTGTCTTCAGGGCGGGGCCTACATGATATGTGAGGTAACACGGTATATTACCATATCAGATAACCATACTGCTTGCGGCATGTAATAAGACAGTTGTCTTCAGGGCGGGGCCTACATGATATGTGAGGTAACACGGTATATTACCATATCAGATAAGCATACTGCTTGCGGCATGTAATAAGACAGTTGTCTTCAGGGCGGGGCCTACATGATATGTGAGGTAACACGGTATATTACCATATCAGATAAGCATACTGCTTGCGGCATGTAATAAGACAGTTGTCTTCAGGGCGGGGCCTACATGATATGTGAGGTAACACGGTATATTACCATATCAGATAAGCATACTGCTTGCGGCATGTAATAAGACAGTTGTCTTCAGGGCGGGGCCTACATGATATGTGAGGTAACACGGTATATTACCATATCAGATAAGCATACTGCTTGCGGCATGTAATAAGACAGTTGTCTTCAGGGCGGGGCCTACATGATATGTGAGGTAACACGGTATATTACCATATCAGATAACCATACTGCTTGCGGCATGTAATAAGACAGTTGTCTTCAGGGCGGGGCCTACATGATATGTGAGGTAACACGGTATATTACCATATCAGATAAGCATACTGCTTGCGGCATGTAATAAGACAGTTGTCTTCAGGGCGGGGCCTACATGATATGTGAGGTAACACGGTATATTACCATATCAGATAAGCATACTGCTTGCGGCATGTAATAAGACAGTTGTCTTCAGGGCGGGGCCTACATGATATGTGAGGTAACACGGTATATTACCATATCAGATAAGCATACTGCTTGCGGCATGTAATAAGACAGTTGTCTTCAGGGCGGGGCCTACATGATATGTGAGGTAACACGGTATATTACCATATCAGATAACCATACTGCTTGCGGCATGTAATAAGACAGTTGTCTTCAGGGCGGGGCCTACATGATATGTGAGGTAACACGGTATATTACCATATCAGATAAGCATACTGCTTGCGGCATGTAATAAGACAGTTGTCTTCAGGGCGGGGCCTACATGATATGTGAGGTAACACGGTATATTACCATATCAGATAAGCATACTGCTTGCGGCATGTAATAAGACAGTTGTCTTCAGGGCGGGGCCTACATGATATGTGAGGTAACACGGTATATTACCATATCAGATAAGCATACTGCTTGCGGCATGTAATAAGACAGTTGTCTTCAGGGCGGGGCCTACATGATATGTGAGGTAACACGGTATATTACCATATCAGATAAGCATACTGCTTGCGGCATGTAATAAGACAGTTGTCTTCAGGGCGGGGCCTACATGATATGTGAGGTAACACGGTATATTACCATATCAGATAAGCATACTGCTTGCGGCATGTAATAAGACAGTTGTCTTCAGGGCGGGGCCTACATGATATGTGAGGTAACACGGTATATTACCATATCAGATAAGCATACTGCTTGCGGCATGTAATAAGACAGTTGTCTTCAGGGCGGGGCCTACATGATATGTGAGGTAACACGGTATATTACCATATCAGATAAGCATACTGCTTGCGGCATGTAATAAGACAGTTGTCTTCAGGGCGGGGCCTACATGATATGTGAGGTAACACGGTATATTACCATATCAGATAAGCATACTGCTTGCGGCATGTAATAAGACAGTTGTCTTCAGGGCGGGGCCTACATGATATGTGAGGTAACACGGTATATTACCATATCAGATAAGCATACTGCTTGCGGCATGTAATAAGACAGTTGTCTTCAGGGCGGGGCCTACATGATATGTGAGGTAACACGGTATATTACCATGTCAGATAACCATACTGCTTGCGGCATGTAATAAGACAGTTGTCTTCAGGGCGGGGCCTACATGATATGTGAGGTAACACGGTATATTACCATATCAGATAAGCATACTGCTTGCGGCATGTAATAAGACAGTTGTCTTCAGGGCGGGGCCTACATGATATGTGAGGTAACACGGTATATTACCATATCAGATAACCATACTGCTTGCGGCATGTAATAAGACAGTTGTCTTCAGGGCGGGGCCTACATGATATGTGAGGTAACACGGTATATTACCATATCAGATAAGCATACTGCTTGCGGCATGTAATAAGACAGTTGTCTTCAGGGCGGGGCCTACATGATATGTGAGGTAACACGGTATATTACCATATCAGATAAGCATACTGCTTGCGGCATGTAATAAGACAGTTGTCTTCAGGGCGGGGCCTACATGATATGTGAGGTAACACGGTATATTACCATATCAGATAAGCATACTGCTTGCGGCATGTAATAAGACAGTTGTCTTCAGGGCGGGGCCTACATGATATGTGAGGTAACACGGTATATTACCATATCAGATAAGCATACTGCTTGCGGCATGTAATAAGACAGTTGTCTTCAGGGCGGGGCCTACATGATATGTGAGGTAACACGGTATATTACCATATCAGATAAGCATACTGCTTGCGGCATGTAATAAGACAGTTGTCTTCAGGGCGGGGCCTACATGATATGTGAGGTAACACGGTATATTACCATATCAGATAAGCATACTGCTTGCGGCATGTAATAAGACAGTTGTCTTCAGGGCGGGGCCTACATGATATGTGAGGTAACACGGTATATTACCATATCAGATAAGCATACTGCTTGCGGCATGTAATAAGACAGTTGTCTTCAGGGCGGGGCCTACATGATATGTGAGGTAACACGGTATATTACCATATCAGATAAGCATACTGCTTGCGGCATGTAATAAGACAGTTGTCTTCAGGGCGGGGCCTACATGATATGTGAGGTAACACGGTATATTACCATATCAGATAAGCATACTGCTTGCGGCATGTAATAAGACAGTTGTCTTCAGGGCGGGGCCTACATGATATGTGAGGTAGCACTGTATATTACCATATCAGATAACCATACTGCTTGCGGCATGTAATAAGACAGTTGTCTTCAGGGCGGGGCCTACATGATATGTGAGGTAACACGGTATATTACCATGTCAGATAACCATACTGCTTGCGGCATGTAATAAGACAGTTGTCTTCAGGGCGGGGCCTACATGATATGTGAGGTAACACGGTATATTACCATATCAGATAAGCATACTGCTTGCGGCATGTAATAAGACAGTTGTCTTCAGGGCGGGGCCTACATGATATGTGAGGTAACACGGTATATTACCATATCAGATAAGCATACTGCTTGCGGCATGTAATAAGACAGTTGTCTTCAGGGCGGGGCCTACATGATATGTGAGGTAACACGGTATATTACCATATCAGATAAGCATACTGCTTGCGGCATGTAATAAGACAGTTGTCTTCAGGGCGGGGCCTACATGATATGTGAGGTAACACGGTATATTACCATATCAGATAAGCATACTGCTTGCGGCATGTAATAAGACAGTTGTCTTCAGGGCGGGGCCTACATGATATGTGAGGTAACACGGTATATTACCATATCAGATAAGCATACTGCTTGCGGCATGTAATAAGACAGTTGTCTTCAGGGCGGGGCCTACATGATATGTGAGGTAACACGGTATATTACCATATCAGATAAGCATACTGCTTGCGGCATGTAATAAGACAGTTGTCTTCAGGGCGGGGCCTACATGATATGTGAGGTAACACGGTATATTACCATATCAGATAAGCATACTGCTTGCGGCATGTAATAAGACAGTTGTCTTCAGGGCGGGGCCTACATGATATGTGAGGTAACACGGTATATTACCATATCAGATAAGCATACTGCTTGCGGCATGTAATAAGACAGTTGTCTTCAGGGCGGGGCCTACATGATATGTGAGGTAACACGGTATATTACCATATCAGATAAGCATACTGCTTGCGGCATGTAATAAGACAGTTGTCTTCAGGGCGGGGCCTACATGACCTTGTATCGGTGTCAGCTTGACACTGATCTCAGTGACAAAACGATTTAACGACATTATTCATCACGTGATACTTAATCCGCTGGAGTTAAACAAATACTCAAAAGCCAAGAAATCGTGTTGTGCTGTCGGTTATCACAATCATCTGCTGTAACTGAAACAGCAAAGGTCATATTATTGCCAGAGTCCTCCGCTCACTCTGATCATGTATCCAGTTTGTAAGGATACTCAAGCAAGAAATGACACGTTTTAAATTATATCATGCGCAGAGGTCTCGCCATTGAGATCTTTAAACACGGGAAATGGTATTTGCTGGGGCGAGATTAGTCTGAAATGTTGGAGAAACGGGCGATGGTTTAGACTTCGGTGAAGAAACGGATAAGAATGCGGAACTTGCCGACAACCAAGGGTCATAAGCGGTGACGAGAATCGATGTCTGAGGAACGCACCTCTTGATAAAAGTCTGAAGGATCTGAGTATCGTGCAAGAGAATGATCCGGGATGTGCAAGTAGGCGTCCGTCCCTTCCTGCGTGGGAAGCAGCTGCTCGAATACTTGGATCCAGTCTCTCGCCCACGTCTCTACATCCTTGGTGTCAAGTATTTACAACTTCGCCCTTCTTATTACTCTGATGTTTTGATCTGTTTTGACTATATTACTGCTTGGTAAATTGTCTCTTTCACTTTGTTTCAACTGACCTTCTTCTTTTGTGAAGGATACGAGCACGAATGGCCTAAGGCATTGGTGTTATGTTAAATGACAACGAGTAACGTGTGCTTGCATTTAAATTTTGAGTCTGTTTGCAAATGTTAAACGTGTGGTTCTTCTTTGAATTGATGCTTTATAAAACATGGGAATATTAACGTCAACGAATATAGGAAACCTGCTTTGGAAGGACGGAAGGTCGGCATTGACTCTCAGGGCGAGTGAACGTCGTTATACTGCATCTCATTCATTGTAATCGTTGAATGCGATTCCGCGTTCAAGCTAACGTCACGGACGATGTGCAGTTGGACGGGTGACCGCGTCCGCCTTATTGACCTTTGACTCAAGGTTTCTGGTGTCCAGGCAATCCACTATATGCACGTGTGCTACGTGATATTCAACCGCCACGTGTTACCAAACTCAAGTGTCAACTGTCAAACGGATGATGTTGTTTAAAGATAGTGATACTTTACAGGCCACCGCCATATAGCTGGAATATTGCTGAGTACAGCGTAAAGCTAAACTCAATCAATGTATTACTTTGAAGCTAGGTGTTACCGATGTTCACAGCTATAAGTTTATATCGATTGGGGGACAAAAACATGTGCGTGTCAGGGTGCAGGTTGTAGCCTGTCCTGTCAGTTTTGTACTTGCATATGTCGTTAGGAGATGCTGCAATTCTTAGTAACCGAAATTGTGTATGCAGAATAACAATACTTTAGTCGTTCAATCCTCTTATATACCATGTGGTGTCCCCAGATCGGCTCCCAAACGTCAAGAGCATTGTGGTAGGCCAGTTATGCCGAAGGCCCGGGTTCGATTCCCAAACTGGATACAATGGCTGAGGCCTATTTCAGGTGTCCCCCACTGTGTTATTGCTGGAATATAGCTGAAGGCGGTGTGAAACCTAACTCACTCCGAAACCGGCACTGCACACACCACAAGCAATTGATACCCAGACGGATAATCTGGTTATGTGACAACTAATTATAACTTTCTTAAAATTGTCCTTTGTGTGCAGGTTGGGCAGTATGCCTTTATGGAAGCCCACAATAAAACTTGTGTGCACAATGATTATAATGAAGCTGTTATGGGGTCACCTAGTAGTTAGAAAATTCGTTCATCACGCCGGAAGTCCGCGTTCACTTCCCCACCTGGGTGTAAAGTGGGAACTGACTTCCTGGTGTCAGTCGAAGTGGTGCTCCTGGAATATTCCAGTGTCAGTCACAATTCAAAGTCACTATTTTACAAAAATATTAATAGGCATGAATTAGAATAATCTTGAATGTGCTTGAACATAACATCGTTTTGACTATAGTGTGACATAATTTGACATTCTGTTCTTAGCTTACTCCAATGTCCTTTAATTCCTCTCTATGTATCTCTATATTTTCTATTTGTTCCCCTACTTGTCAAATAGATGTTTCCCTACGAACTGAAAATTACAACCCTCAAATATATCGACTTATGAGGAAAAGTGGTAACGACCACTTTATATGCTTTCAAAGTAGTCTTCCGTCTCAGTTGATAACGCACTGACTGAATCCCTGCCGCACTCCAGTACTCATTGAGAGTAAGAGGTAGCGGAAAAGTACGTTCCTGTCATTCTTGCTTTGGCTTTGATTGCTAAGGTACAACGAAATATTTCCCATAACCATTTAGAAAACATACCTCTGGATGATTTAGCATAGATATCTAGAGGTGTTGAACAATTGAAACACGTGGTTTAAAACAAAAGCTAAATCTTAACTACACAAGATGTATACAAACGGTTATACCGTCGGTGAAATGAATGGCAGCAGCAATAACTTATTATACCTATGATTAATAAGAAAATAGGTTTCTCAAAATAGATGTGTTTAAGGACGTTCTTGGGAAGTTGATGGGAAGCACGTAAGGTTGAAAAGGCCCTCTTTTCACCCATGTAGAGACACTCGTAAAGACAACGTTCTTGAAACCGTCCCATTATGAAACTACTAGATGCTCCACGGACATCGCAAGGGCAGGTAACTCTAATTCCAGAACAACATAAACCCTGAACGCAAGAGAACGACCAGTCTCTGATACTTGCCCGATCAAAGTCCGAGGCAACGTATGTGTGAAAATGACATGAATTAATAATTCTAATAAGCGTTAACACCAGGTGTTCAAAAAGAGTAAGCATTTCTTACCCTTCTACAAGCATCCACAACTGACATGATTTGTGCTGAAGGTAAAGATTCCTGCCCTGAATTACTGACACACTGTATCTGTATATACTGATGGTCGACACGATTGGAGAAGCCTTTTGGGTCTCATACCCCCCCCCCCCCCCCCCATACTTTTTAGATATATAAGTAATTAATCATACCTTGGATGTAGCTAGAAACGTTGTACAAGTACACCTAGAATCGGAAACATTGCTTTAAAAACACTTCATCAGAAGCCACGGTAGAGCACGGGGCGTTATTGGAGCGTGTCTCAGTCGTATTTCATCATCGGGACAAGCCAGTAACGATGTTGCTTGAAATATATGTTACTCCTGATCTGTCTCCACCATTCTATGAGCGGGAGTAGACATGGACTAGATTTGAAGTCTGCACCCGTCTTTCTGAATCGAAATAAGATTGAAATATCAACCGACGCAAGAGAGAAAACGATCGAGTCCTTGTTCGAGAAGAACGTAAATAACAAAAGTACAAAAGAAGTCCAGACCAAGGCTGTATACACAAACGACGGTCTGTTTTGTCACAGCATGTGTTATGAAACTGCAATCAAAATAGAATTAGACATTTGTATAGCGCTACAATGCCAGGATCCTGAGGTAAGATCGGAAACTGTTAATATTTCCCGATTTTCCGACACCAACGTTAAACTGTAAGCTGATATTCAGTAATAAAAGCCATATGAAGAAATTTGTTATGTAAAAAATAACTAAGTGGAATTTCATGGTCATGTTTTTTTTATTTCGTAAACGTTTCAATATTTCTCGGGCCTGTGAAATTAAATCGATGCACACATAAAAAATGGAAACTGATACTAAGGCAGGGTTAAGTTTAAACTTAAGTCACCCTAATCGTAGGTATTTCTGTTGGTGAGAAGGAACTTCACAGTGAGTCAACACACTAAATACAACAGCAGGTAATGACAACCTCCTAGCCGCATCACTACATGCACTGTCATACTGAAATGTAAATACTACAGTCTTTGTCAAAATAATTTCGGATGCGAAAGGCGTGTTTATTGTATGCCTGATGTTATTCAAATCGGTTATTTACACATATCAGTAGCGTCATCCACTGACATTTCTATATAAGAGGGTAATATATGTCAAAACAAACGTAATTTAGTGACATGATAAATCGCCTGTCCAACCAGCCGACCACAGCCATCCATCAGATGATTCCTTTATCTTAACCCTTGTGACAGTAAGCGAACGCTGGGCATATGGACATGTAACAGTATACACGAATGGCTGGGTCCAAGACTGCTTGACAGATGAGGGTTTTATAAATGTTTAACATATGTGATCAACGAAGGAGCTTGCTTGACAGAGATTACATCAGACATGAATATACAAACGTGTGTGTCCTTGCAGCCATAGCACAAAGACAGACACCTCTTTTCATGCGGTGCCTACTGTAACAAGTGTCCGCCTAAGAAGTGTTAGTTGAGAGACTGGTCGCTCCATTTCAATATTCTGATCAGACAAGGCACATTCACACCTTGTTGTGACAGAACAGTTGTGATAATTTCGTTTTTGACTTAATAAGAAACATTGCAATGCTCAAATGAATTAAATCGTGAGTTTGGGGAATTTGCTTGCTTGGCTAGAGGTATGACTATACCAACCCACACATAACACAACACCCGCGTAAAATAAAGAAGGAGTCACAGGATGATCTGTTACATAGTCAGTCAATAATGGAATGATATACACTAAATTATTAGTACACGGTGACATTGCAATCAGCTGTAAAGGTATATGAACATTACATGTAGATTTGTCATACATACTACATTAATCACAATACACATTCGAGAGTATACAACGTAATGTCATTGTTAAATACTCTACACACAATAGATACAATTTAATGGACAGCCATCCCCTGATTTGTGACTGTCATCTGTATTATATATCTTTTCCAGCTATCGCGGATAATCGCGTGTACAGATAAAACTTACGATATCGTTGTTATTGTGTTATTGAGATTATGCCATTTAGATGGACCAAGGCATCAATGGCCAGTCGTGAGTATGCCACGAAGGTATATGTGGCTCGCACGTGATTTGACCGGCGTGAACTACAACCAACCGTAAAGACAGATACATGCATTGCACCTTTTGGTTTGTCAGCTTTAAAAAACCCAAACCAAACCAAAACAAAACAAAAAACCAAGACAAAAAAAACAACAAAAAAACAAAACAAAAAACAAACAAAAAAAAAAACAAAAAAAACACAAAAAAACAAAACAAAAAAAACCCCAAAACAAACCAAAACAAAAAACCCAAGCAAACAAAAAACAAAACAACAAAACACACACAAAAATACGAAACAAGAGCAAAAGAAAAGATAAACACAAAACAAAACAGAAAAACCTCAAAAGACAAAACAAAACAAATAAAAAAAGAAAATGAAAAACAAAACCAAACCAAACACACCCCTCGAAAAATAATCACAAACTTTGCAACTCGTGTTTTTAGCGAAAAGGTCGTGGGTAACTACTGAAAAATATGTGTCTGGGAAACGTCTAATTTTTGTATGCAGCCTAATAACTCCCGTCCGCACATGTTTATATTTAAATGATGTGTCATACAGGTGCATGCTTGGTAAACAGAACGGTGATACGTCACAAATTATGAGTAATGCCATCGAACCTTGTTGCAATTGACGGAGTAAGTATTAAGAACGTGAAGTTTGTAGGTGAGAAATATGTTGAGATATTACTATGAAGGTTTCCGGCAAGATCCGTTAGATGCAATAGCTCGGTGTTTTTCAATACATGTCAATTTCCTCACACATTTATAACATTCAAGCTATCGTGGCTTGTCCTATATATGCCTTAACTTTATCATATATAGGACCATGTTAACCTTAACAAAATATGGTTCCTATGTGTCTGGACACATTCCACGTAACGACATCGGACTGTTTAGCTCAATGGACATATGCACATCCTGAAACGTATCTTACTTTTTCCTTGTGACAATTTTAAGATCAAAGGGTTTAATTAAAACATCACAAGGTCTAACAACACACGATTTTAAGTTTTGTGTAGCTTTGTGCCGTTGCGAAATAACATGGAGAGAGCTGAATCGATTTTGTGACATTCATTATAACGCCTTCAGGCTGAGAACTAAATAGGGTTAAGGATAATATTATCACTAGACTATTTCAGGTATACGTAATGGGCAGATTAAATGGTAATGTGTTCTTAAGTCACTGAAACATCAAACAGTGCAATAAAATTTGAAATTCGCAAGTGATATCATCTAAAGATTGTGCAATGAGGGTTCGGCAAATAGTGGTTGTCTCTTGACAGTACCTTGGTAATGGCTAATTCTGTACAGACGTAATGGAACTGAGGGTTTGTGTATTGACAGCTGTGGAACATCAGACTAACTGGCATACACGCTTCTTCATACATGTTGTATTGATCAAGGTGAATATGACTTGACATGGCATGTGGCAAACAGGAACATGAAGCATTATATGTCATAAAGCGTCATTATATCTGACAACACAATATTCCCCAACTGCTTTCTGTCCCTGAGACAATGTCCGCAGTGTTCTTGTGAGCCATGAGTATTATTAGAAATGGCACATTCAGACACAAAGGACTACATATATCGTTGCACCATCACTGTTTCTAAGAACGTGTCTGTCATGACTGGCTATTTGAGGCATGTTCCGCAAAGTAAGTACACGCGGCAGACAAGGAGATGGGTTACAATATCGGAGGCCAAGGAATATGGATGCCAAATTGTGCAGATTAGAATGTGAGGAAGGAAGATCATGGTGGCAGTCCCTAATTATCCTGTCAACGGTTGTGTAAAATCCTGATAAAGTGATGTGAAGTGGGAACGACTTGTCCTCTGCGGCTGGCCTAAACGGGAGATCGATGAATCTCTAAATGCTGTATTTGTTTTACGAGCATTCAGTCTATCGCGCCATCGTTATCCAATCCTCCTCGGCCGTACATCAGTGAAGTCACGACTGAAGCTGACAGGGGTGAATGGTGTGCTGCCATGCAGTACCAAGCCTTTGTCTTGTACTGTGGGATATCTGCCACGAGGACTATAATCACATGACGGGACTTGGGACCCGGACAATAAAAAACATCAGCAACTTGGAAACATCTGCTGCAGGGAGATAAAATACTTCTATCTTTGACTGTGGTAATTTTAGCACCCTATAAGAACCATGAGGATCTTTGATGTGAACTCAATTGACAGTAAGTAGTGACAGAGGAAGCATCAGGTTAATATGAATAAAGCGAATTCGGTAAATTGAGGTTCATATACTTAATGAGTCTGGGTGTCTGGATGGATCGATTTTAATTCAGATGTTGCATCCACATATTGATTCAAATTTTGATGCTGAAGGAGACATTCTGCGCCTGGCTTTGACCTACTGATTTCTCAGGGGAAGACTTCCAGAGAACAGTTTATTTAAATCTGTGAGCTGTCTGTCTCAGAAATAATCACTTTGTTATTTATATGGTAACAGGTTAGGATACATTTTAGAGAAAGCCATCAACTTACCTTCGTCAGAGTACTATCACCAACGAGTTGGGTTCGGATGATGAAAGCTGTGTATTTCGTCCTCGGCATCCAAGGCACTTGACAGAACATACATCTAAATTCAAAGTTCCTTTGGAGTATTTTAGGACAAAGTTAAGAGTCGAGCAAGATCGTTTTAACTGCCGTTTCTATTTCGATTCTAGTGACTTTTGTAGAGGTGTGGTGTTCATCTCCTTACATCGGGAATAGGGGACAGCAAATGGTGTTTGAAGCTCATGGCGCACTAAAACATAGCGTGGAGCAGAACTTTCACCTTGAAAAAAATCCCACTAATATGTTTCATTTCATGTGAATTTAATTAATGTGTAACAAAACTACCTTTTTTTACCTATTTACCATAGCTCAATGAATATATTGTACATACATTGCTCGAATGTTAATGAATTAATCTTTCTTTATTGACTTTAGTAATAGAAAGAAGCTGTAACGTTCCACGCGTACTTAAAGCATAATTGATAATAAATCAATATCCTTTTGGTTTGATGTCAAGGGCATGGTGTTTCCTCAGATGAGTCGGTATCCTGTGTCCATTGGAAGTAGCTGGGTTGTGAAATACTTGTTGACATCATATCTCACGTACATTGCTCTACATTCACTATGGTTGTAGGTTATTACTCTTTCCAGGTCTAACATTATCACACTTGAAACTGATACGGAAACCAAAGAACGTTATAAATAGTTATTACACATTTCCTTTCAATTCAAATGCAAGGAACGCATTGGAAATAGCTTCCTGGTAATTATCTGCTACCATGGCCATATTTGGATGGGATAGTTATTTTGCTTCGTTGCCTTCTCAATCACATTTAGCACAATATGCTGAGGAGAAATACCATGAATCATCGACCCTAATTACTTCACACGACTGGTTGTCACCTAATCCCTCTAGTGTGAAATCAGAATCCAAATCCAAGGTATTTCATTTTTTTTGTTTGCTTTAGAATTACCGGGAGAAGCAGTGATACTAATCGTTAAATTTAAATTGGATATTAGCTTTTCTGCTCAGTAATGATTATGAGCATTTCATCCATCTATATGAGTTTGTGCATTGTATAAGGATCTCACTACACGAGGCGAGTACACTGAATATGTAAACGTACTTCGGAACACAGATGTCTCGGAGCATGTGGTTTTTCACTCGACAAAGGGAACTTATACTCCCAAAACCAAACTGTTACAAAAAAGGTCCTTTGATTTCAAATCAAATAAGCATAATTATCGAATAAACGCTAACGAGTCCACAACTCTCAAACCCTGCTAAAGATGGTTGGTAAGTAAAAAACAAAAACAAAACAAAACACAACAACACAAAACAAGCAAATAAACAAAGAAACAAAAAAGAAAAACAAAAAAACCCCCAAAAAACTCCCAAAACTATGACTACATACACCTTGCCATGTCCAGAATAGGACACAACGTCTCATTGTGTCCAACGCCTGATGGCCAAAGGGGCTGGACAAAGGTAAAAGGTAGCGTTCAATACTGTTAGTATTTACATACACGTTGTGTCACTATTGTTATAATGCTGAGTTTAGTACTGAGTACTATGTTTAGATTTCATTTGGTATTAGGTCATAGGATCGCATTATCCACCATAGACGCATTATCCACCAACTCACGAAGGTGGTCTGTTGTCCAGCATTGGCGATAAGTAAAGGTCGGGTTAGAACTGATCTTCACTAACCCATGTTTTTTGCTTGTCGTAAGAGGCGACGAACGGCATCAGTTGGTCAGGCTCACTGACTTGGTTGCCACATGCCATAGTATTTCAGTTGCATAGATCAATGCTCATGCTAAAAAAGACAGATTTATGGATGTCAATTTCTTTGCTGTGAAATAACACAACGTTTCGGGTCGTATGCTTGCTCTTTCATCAGGTGATACTAATCAGTATCCTCGATGACGTAATGAAGGAGGAAGCATACTCTCCGAAACGTCATATTATCCACAATAAAGTAGCTTTTCGTATGCTTTCCACTTCTAAATGGCCTTCAAAGATTTAATCCTCATGCTGTTGATCACGGGATCGTCTTACTCAGAATTGATTTACAGACATATAGATGGGATATTGCTGAGTGCGGCGTAAAAAGTAACTCACTTCACTCACGCACTGGCAGTCGCACATATACACACGCCCCGTAAGTGCAGTGGTCACAGTAACAGATCACACATATTCCAGTAACACGTCACCATGACAACCATGGGTCATCAAAACAGTATGTTATGCCATCGCACGCCTTCAAGAATAATTTATTTGTTCAACAAAGTCCTCACAATTTGTTTTTAAAGTATTGACTTCCTTGTATTTGTTTTTGTCTCGTCTTACTGCAACTATCACAGAAATAGTTAGAAATTAATTGCCTAAACGCATCCGTCTCATATCTAGTCTAAATCTGCTTTAGTACCACTCAGACCAGACTTGGCCTAATAAAGCAAAGAACGTTCACAGATTCACAAGGATTTATTTTCTTTGCCCTTTTAAATTGCACGACAAGTGCGTTTGGAGTGCTAATTGAGAGGCTGAGGAAATCGACTTGAGCCTCGCCTACTAATACACGGCAACCTAATTGACCGCGTGGCTCTCGGCTTGTTCGTAGAAGGTGTAACTTAGAAACTCGGGAGGCAGCTTACCTCCAGAACTGGAGCAAGCAATCTGGAAGACATTTTGCATGAGGAGCAAAGAATTGTCCCTCGCAAAGGGCAAATAAAATATGTCCTTAGTCACTAGAAATATCTCCTAAAGTCAATTACACTTTGGCGACTTTATCACGAGCATGCGTGTATGAGTCCAGTTTGAACAGTGCTGATACCAGGTGTTCGGGTAGAGGATGGGGTGTCCTGTCCCTTGTCATAACACATGCAAAGGCAGGTCATTGTTCATGTGAAAAACACGGAAACATGTTGCACTAGTCAATAGAAACAGTATGGGTTGACTTCCCTTTTACTTGGTACTTACATTTGCACACATAACTGTATTCATATTGAAATTGTCTCCTCAATTAACGCTATTTTATATTATCTAAAACAGCACATATTCCATTCATATATTTATTCCTAGCATTTACAGATGTAACTAGATGTGCAATAGACATTGAAAAAAGAGGGGCAGATTTGTGCTTTGTTAGTTTTATCCTTCGCCCTTCCACTATCAACACTATCGCTACCATATCTCATTGGCACCGACAGTTACCACCACTACAACTGTGCGACACCACGGTTACCCCCATGAATACCACAGTTCCCTTCATTGTCACCATGGCATCAACCTTGAACACCATCCACCAGTATCGTACTGCAATGGTTCTAGTTTTCATCAGCGACATTTTCATCATCACTATAATTGTATAAATGGCTATCCGTGACTCCGCAAGACGGAACTGGGCATTGCAGTTGAAAACGCAGTGATATCCACTGTACCCAGAATAAATATAAACTCACGAATGTTTACCGACAGAAAATGAAGATGCAAGGACTACAAAACGACCAACTGTCACCCTAATAACATGGGAAGCATCTCATTGAAGATGTTGCAGTGAAGCTTGTAATTATGCTTGTCATGTCCAGACTGGACTATTGTAATAGTCTGTTCACTGAACACTCAACACAGATCAGATCCGGGGAATACAGCTAAATCTACAACATTGCCCCCAGAATTTTGCCAGAAGCAAAAGGTTTGATCATATCAAGTCAGTACTGGAACATCTCCAGTGGCTACCAGTCTCTGCCCTAATAGACTACAAGCCCAGAAACACTCACTCGGTACAATCACAAGAGCTTAGGTCTCAAGACAAGATGCTTATGTCTGTGCTCAAAATAAAATCCTCAACTTTGGGGGAAGCGATTACCTCAGTATGCAGAAGCCATCAATGGAATGAGTTGCTTGCGGTATCAATTCTTCAAGACGAGGGCGGAAACTCTACTTTTTAACCATTCACTTCCGACCTGATCTCCGCGGTTCTATCTATTATCATCAACTTGCTTGTGTACGGAACACACTTTTTATGATTTACTGATGAAAATGAATAAATATAGCGAAAAGGGACATCCTGCACAGTTAGGCAAGTCAGGCACATCATCAGCTCAGGGTCCTTGCCCCTTTCGTACGCAGCCCAGTCGAATCCATTCAGAACTTTGTGAGAACTCCCTAGTATCGTACCCTTCTGCATTGCTCAGACTTTCAGAAGGTCTGTCTCTGGGAATAAAGGCGTGTTCTCTCCCAAAGTAAGTCTACAGATCTGGAGGTACCAGAAGAATTGGGAGTCGGAAGACTGGTACTTATCCTGGGAGCATCAAATTTCGTAAGCATATTTGCCATATTTGTCCTGGACCTAACCAATCACATCAATATATAAAGGAGATCGAATTCAATGACAAAATATCAGTTAACTTTCCAAAGGAGCATGATCAGGTTTGCTGGAGGCTGCATAGTTACATTTGTCGAATACTATTTAGCCTATACCGGTATCACCACCTTTGTTTCCACACCACAACACCATCACGACCACTTTAAACATTCTATACACATACATGTAGTTAACATTAAGTCAAATACACTCAGTACCATTGCTCCACTACATCATCTATAATCTCATCCATATGTCCATAAGTCACCAATACACTCAGTACCATTGCTCCACTACATCATCTATAATCTCATCCATATGTCCATAAGTCACCAATACACTCAGTACCATTGCTCCACTACATCATCTATAATCTCCACCACTGTAACTACCATTCAGCCCACTGTGACAGGCATGTTGACTATGCTTTCCTGCAGATGCAACCTGTCTGCATTCTATGTGCTGAATAGTGAAAGTGGCGTTAAAACGCCTCCAGTTATGTAGTTGATAAGGTAGAATTGAATATCCCTTAATCTACAGTGCTCACACTGGCTCTCTCAACAACGCCCATGACAACGTCAGCAGCTGCTTTTACAATCATTGCTGTTTCGTAACACTAGGTATCTTTAGCACATTTAAATTGGAGTGTTATATTAATTGTTCTGTTCTAACCAGATTACAGATATGTGTCAGTTTAAATCAATATTTTACAGAACAGATTTCGTTCAAGCGATTTCTAAGGCCCACCAGTTTACACATTAATCTCACAATAAATCTGTATGAATTGCTCAAGCCATTATCCACAGGTGACTAAGCGATATTGATAAAACGTTCAATTAAGAAAGAGATCGAAACTACACTGTCTAATGTTGTTTCAGATGTATAAGCAAAAACACTGAAGGAGACATGTTTGTGATTATGACCGGGCGTAGTTTGAAATGAAGCAAAACATCACCAACAAACAATGTTAAAATACAAACTATCAATTTAGACAATCTAATCAGACATTTGTTAAGCCTGGAGATAAAACAGCTGATATCAAATTCCCCTCGCCATAGTCACATTTCCAGTAATCGTGATTCAATTTATTTTTCTTGTTGACATTGATGAGGCTGAGCTCAAATAAACTGCCAACAGTCCCGTGGCAACCAAAAATATTATCTCCAAGGCGTGTGCTCAAGTGTCATTCCAAAAATATTTCGCCCCGGAAATTGGTGAAGAAATTGTGCTTCGGTAAACTATCTCACCCAGGACTTTGTCCTCCGTTTGTCACAACCCTAAATGGGCATTCTCCAGTTCTGTATCTTCATATCAATAGATGTCCTGGTATGTCACACACTATACAGTTTTTGCAACGATCAAAAATACATGTTTTTATTATAGCTTACATAATTTGAAATAAATCTGTAGTTACTGCAGATTTGAATGCTGCCCACCATCCCGTACCATATGATTTGATAGGAAACAGAACGTATTGTTTTTGAATAAACACGATCAGTTTAACCTAAATTTTCAATTCGATTAGTCAAGAAATGCGATTAGTCATGTGTTCTGGCAAATTACTTTTACCAAAATTCTTGAGAGTTTTTCTTATAAACATATTTACTTGATCTTAAACTGCTTAAAAGTGATCAAAGTATGCATGTTGTCTGCACTCAGTTATAGGTAAATAATCGAGTCTTGATTAGACAAACCAGTGATCAACGTCATGAACATCGATCTACAATAATACACATCTGTTGATTTCATGACAGATCCACAGCATTTCAATAGATATCACGACTCATGTTGTCAAGCGTTATATAAGTATGTTTTACGCGATTGGCGTGTTTGAATATAAGTTTTGAAATATACGGTACCTTGTGTTTTGCCGTACACAGATTCAGTCACTCATCTCATTCACTAACACTAATAAACGCATTTGTGTCGGGGCAAATATGACATTGAAACATCTGGAGGTTCTACTGTATGATGTACTGGTTGCTTCTACGTCGAAATCTGCTCACAAAGTTTGATCAGGAATTTCATGAGGTGACGAAAGAAACCTGACGTCACCTCCATCTCCCATTACATAACGGCTGCTTCTTAAAGAGGTCTCCGTCTACCCCAGATGAGGCCGATCAATCATCCGCTAGTTTGCCCAATCACACAAGCCCAATTTTGATTGGATTACGTCTACAGTTACCTCAAGGTTGTGACCTTCAAGGTCAGAGTTCTCTTCAGTCCAGCGACATTCATCCCCGCCATCTGTGTTTGTCTGAGCTGGAAGCAGGGAAATTCGTTTCTCTCACACACCCTCATTTATCGTAAACTAAATTTTGGATGTGAAATTGATTGGAAACAGCCAGTCCTTGACTGGGATTACGTCTTGGATGAGCCAGCAGATTGGGTGGCATGAATGAGAGCACCAAGGCTATATAGTGTGTCTTGTCCAGTCCAGGAAATATTGATATAATGATCCTCTGCAATACCATCAGCCTTAGCGTCTACAAGCAGAATAATGCTTGGACTTTGTTCAGATACTTCATATTGGGTGCAAGATGCAGCGATGCTGTAGTGATTAGCATGTGTTTGATTTACAGCGTGCACTCGTGTCTACATAGTACGTCTCCCACAACTACCAAACCAGTAGAACACATACACCTTCTGCACTAAATTAGCGAGAGGGTTAGCTGGGTTTAAAGCCGTTTTGAAAGGGGTGAGCTCACAGAAACTAGGCAAGTATAAACCCGCTGAACGCCCCTGTTTTCAGTACCCGCATTCTTGTCACGTCTTCTCTCATCGACACTTTAACAGCAAAAGTATTAGATACGTCACTACAGAGCGGTGCGTTTCTTATTAGAAACCTAACAGTTACATTTTCTCAACGTTGTTTATTTATTTCTCAACTGAACTTCAAACGGAGATACTGTATTTAAACTCATAAATTAATTCATAAATAATACTGCTTCCCCAATGTTTGGTCATGGCTGATAATGTTTATACAAAGCTAAGGTGACACAAAACCTTTCAATCAGAATCATGTTTGCTTGACTGCTCCAGTTATAAACCCTCAGCTGCATCTATAAACATTTTAGGGTAATTCTTATTTTTTCGTATTGTCCGAAGTTCCTTTAATAACTGTCGATCAATCAATTCCAATGACAGAAAGCCCTCGGAAATATATGACTACAATTACCGGAAACACAATGCTGTGTCAATGATCGATAATGGTTTTAAGAATATGTGCATAGTACGTCATTAATTCAAGCGTGGGTGGTTTAATCCTGTCTTGTGCCACCATTCCCAATACAGTGTCGAGCCTTGGCGTTATTGGAGTTAAATAAAAACGCACATTTGAAGTCGATCTGACTGCAACGTTCCAGGAAAGTTTTGTCATCTGGCTCGTTTATGCAGACTTTTATTTCTGTGTTGAGAGATTCATTATGACTTAGTTTTAATTTGTCTAATGCGATGCTTTGTAAAACCAGATAGCTGAATCTACCTACGGTCAGGGAAAGCTGCAGACTTTTATAAATGTCTTTCTTGTGACAATATGATTTTATGTCTGTAGGTAAACGCAAACACAATGAGTATTAACTTTGAGTATCAGAAACACACAGTTTCTGATCACTATCACCTGTAAACGAAAGGATGTGGCAAGTCCATCTTGTGTCCATCGTAGTGACAAAGGCCGGGTAAAGCCACTTGACACTCAAATCAAAACCTGAGAATTGTTCCAATTCAAACTTGTAAGTAACTTTATCGTGCTTTCAGTGTGTGAATGTTTTCTTTGTTTTTTGATTGCAGAGAAGAACTTCTTTAGAAATGTTAAAAATGATTGGTAACTAACATTAAAATATATATAAAATCATTCCTTTTCGTTGGCCATATTAGTTTCAAAGAATCTTTGGATATTAAAGCAGCCCACTGATTGTCTAAACCAAGAATTAAGATGACCATCACTCCCATGTGGGAGGTCAAAGCTTTTTAGGAACATCATGGTTGGTAATTTGATATACCTCACCATGTTCTGATGACACTGAATGATCTATATGGTCCTGCCAGTGGCATTGGTGTACTGTAACTTTCACTGATGCTTGATTCTCATTTGTCAGTGTCAGAAATAGGAACATCCCTGTTTTCTTTTTCGCCTCTGAGAGCAAACGCTGAACAGATTTTATTGCTTACTGTCCTATTTTGTTGCATAATTTTAATGATAAACTACCACAGTATTTATATTTCCTACACTTGTATAGATGGGTCGAGGTGTGACATGTTGATTAAGTATGCGTCACGTACAATCAAATAACAATAACTACATATGCACTACATACGGCGTGACATGTTTGATCATACAATCGATGCTGCTTGCAGCACACATTTGTTGTGGTTTTGTCCCTGGATTTTATTACACATTACTTTGGCCATTTGAGCCATTGTATTCCATCCAAGAACAAACCTGACCTTTCGTGGCCCATTTCATATATTCTGCCAATCTAGAGTGCCTTCAATAAATATTGGAACATGTTAGATATTTAAGAGGGTTTTTTTGAATTTGTGTTTTCCTTTGGAACTGATTTAAAAGAGTTCCAATCAACCCATGTTGATGTACCGTGACCTTTTTACAACAAAGTATCAACATATATGACAGAAATGTAGACAACCAACACATATCAACCGGGGCTGAATGTTTAAGGCAAGGATAGCTGCTGATCGTAATACCACTGGCGAAGTCATCTAAAGCGGTTTGATATTACAGTCACAAAAAAACACAGATTAAAAGCTTAATACTGGCATTGACAAAAGGCTATATGTCGTTACGATATACACAGATATGGTTACATGTGGCACCCTGTCAGCATCAGCCCATCTCCAACACTTTGATATTCCCTATAATGATAACCTTATCCTCAGATGTGTGAAACTTGAAAGGAAAGTGAGCTGGTAAATTTGCACTGAAACGATTGATCTTCTCTTAAGACTGTACAATACGAATATATAGACTGACACGGAACAATTCAAACAGGATAACAAAGAATGACTGGATTAAAGAAACATTTCCTATGTCTTTATTGTCGCCTTGAACAATTGCTGGTTGAAGTGTGGTGTCCCATGTAACCAAAATCGCGTCCTACAACTTTGGCTTAAGATGCAATACTTGTTTAAGACCTTTTACGTTATTTTGCCATTACAAAGCATGATATAAAATTTTGTCGCCTCATTAGCAATTGATAATTAGCCTTCTCATCACTGAACCTATGCCCCTTGTGCGATGCATCAGGAGGGAGCCATATTACATTTACCGTTTCAAGGTTTTTGAAAGCAGTCGGTGGAGCACAGGCATCCAAACTTCAGACATTACACTGGAGATTACATTCAGTATGCATATTCCATCGGGGACCATGAAATGATTGTAGACAGGATGTGATCGTAAAGGTGTCCCACAATGTGTCATATCTTCATGGTTTCACCTCCTCAATTACCAAGTAGTTCCTACGTATTCTTGAGGGGCCAATTTTCTTCTGTTGATGGCGTCAGCTTTGTTGTTTAGAAATGAGCATCAGTGGGGTTTCTGTATTTTGCACGAAGTATACATCAATATGGTGATGGTTTCTCCTAACGAAGCCGATTACCTTTTGGAAAAATTTTGGGAATGCATCGAAACATATTTCACGAATACGTTTTATTGTTCTGTGTTGAATATAATTAAAGGGAATCGGTGATCACTTAATGGGATACTAAAAGCTATTCTGTGAAGGCTGACAAAGTACTCAGCCGTTTAGCACTACTTAATATAATATAGCATTAATGGAGGGGATCTTAATGCTTCAGTCTTACTGCGACAGAATGGGCAAAACAGTAGTAGAACTGTACTTTCCATCACAATACTGTTAAACCTTACATTGGTCTCCTTGGAGTAAATGAAAAGTTCAAACGGTAAGCATTTCCATGACAGTGCATAGCAGGAATTGCAACTGGAACAGACGGCGCGTGTATACTTTACAAACTCAAACTGTTCTTATGCATTATTAGTTAAAAACAGCATGAATTAGCACTCTGCAATGCCATCAAAATGCCACCGCGTTTCAGCAAAACACATGTATTGATATTACTCAAGACATCACGGATGCACTTTACAATTCACATGACACTTTCATGTACATGTATATTTCAGATTAGCAATAACGTACCATCAGCAAACTTGAAAACATAAATTACATTTGCAATAATTACCATATTTTGCCGCATGAAAACGTTACATATGCACTAACAGATTACCGATTGTCTGGTTTTAAAATCACCGAAAGTTAGGCTTAAAACTTAAGAAAACACAGTTTGTGGTATTTTTGTCGTGAAATGTTGGTTCACATCAATGTGTACAATTCAGATGACATGATAGAAATAAAAAAGATTTATTGTAAGCAACAAGCTATTTCCCATTACCACTCACGTATACGTATGTCTTTATTTAGTTGTCTGTGCATGGGAAGGATTTTCAGGCTCAAATCATACACTACTGACTGTAAATGTAAATCCGAAATTTTCATATCATACTCCAGCCACATGACAAGGGGTGATAACTGAACGAACAGCTTTGCTTTGAATGAAATCCATGTGGTGATCATTCTCAAAACATCCATTATTATTGTATCAACATGTTGATTCAATCCTATATATCTCTCAATTTCGACAATCGTACATTGCAAGTACAGTTCCCCTACTTTGTGTGAAGAGTATATGTAGAGATCACCACGTTTGGTGACTAATGCACCGTAACGCAGGCAGTGAAGTATTTGGTCTGTTGTTTGGTTGTTTAGCGCATCACTTAGCAGCAGTCCAGTTATATGGCGGCCGTCGTAACATCAATCAAGTCTGAACGAGAAAGTCCAGTGATTGACGTGTTGAGCACCGATCCGGGATACGATGACATGGCTGCAACGATCACCAACGATCTATTGTGTAGTACTTGTATGTTTATTGAATAACATCATACTGTATATGTAACATGACTACACCATACATAGCACTTTCGTAATGAAGATAGAATGCCTATGTCCTATGAACCTGCTGTCCAAACGTAGTGGGTTCTTCAGTATTTGTGAGGACGCTGGGGGATGACTGCTGACTGGCTACGGTCCAATTTCCTATTTGAATATATTCCGCAAAGCATATCCTTATTATCATGGCATTACTGACACTGACGTTTCATACATACCCATGTAATTTATGCAGACACAGATACAAATGAGGAGGGCCTTAAGTAGAAGTGATTTACGCGTATCTTCATGTGTTGATGTCATCGTGTCCTAAAAGTGAATATGCACCTCAGAAGATTTGGAATAGCCTTTGGACAATCTCGTTTAATGTCTGGGAAAAATTGGAAACATATATCACGCCCTCGGTTTGACCAGTTTAACCTCCAATGAGAGGGTTGATGGATGGAATCTGACCCGGCTCGAGACGGCACATATATCAGACAGCATGACTATATAAAGTCTGATGTGTATAAAAGGTACAGATAGGTAAAGGTTATCATCAGGAGTGATGACTGATATGAATCATATCTGTAAGACATTTGAAAGTTTTAGACTCCAAGACCAATTGCCAAAGCAATTTTTCACATTTATCAGTTACTAAAGGAGATTTTACAGTGTATTTTTTCATGCCAGTTAGACAACTTATCGTTCAGATGTTGAAAACCAACAGAAAAGTAAACACCAGGGAACATTACCACAAAAACATTCATCCTGTAACCCCAGTAAGTCTATATCCCTTGAGCTGTCTTTGTCAATAGCATAGCTCCATCACCATAAGCCTCCAGACACAGTCGTCTTAATGACAGACACATCGCACAAGACAGGAAGTGAAACGTCTTTTGCATATTCCCTCAACTGTCACGAATTTATTGTATTTATTTCACAATGGCCTTTGTAAATATGTAAAATAATGCACTGTCACCACTCTTGGGTATGTAGTGCTTTGATGAAGAACACACTGACAAAAGCACTGATGACTGTCGTGTTAGTTAAGTCATGCTGTGATCTAAATATTGTCCTTAGTCATTTGTTTCCATACGCCTAAACACAAGTTAACATAACCTTACGGAGAGATTAGGAACTAGTCTCTGAAATGAACATATTTTACAGACAAAAGTGCTATCAAGTATGACACCAGGTGTTGGCGAGCATATTAGTTTATATTGAACTAACCTTAAATATCCTCACATGATTAGTTAAATTTGGAAACGTTCCCCACATGCCCTTCCATACAACTATGTTTATGCTGATTCAAGGCCGTCAATGATGTACCTGAATCAAACATCAGTAGAGGGATTGACGTCTTTGATATCTTCGTAGAGAGAAAATGACGTATTGCACCTGAAAATGGTACGATTAAGATTTTTATATGGTGATGTGCAGTCTTGGAATGTACACGTCGCAAGTTTGTCAATATTACAGATATCCTTCTCAATTACCATACCAGTAGATTGCATGGAATGAGACAGAACTACATTCCGCTTTCTCTTTTTCAGGTTTACATTCTGTAAATGAAAGCACCAGGCGCTGACGTAAACCGCTCTGAAACCACACTTCATTGGCATATTTATAACGAACGCTTCGATATTGTGCATACTGTATCATTAACAGTAAAGCTGTGATACTAGTTGGCAGCCCCATGTTCATTTTTGTGCATTCTTGATGAGTTACTGACCAGCGTTGTTGTTGTCTACTATAGAATAGTCCCTTGTGATTACATGACAAACATGTTTGTGGCGTTGAGATGAGCTCTGGAAGCCTCTAGCAGTTGAATTTACATCGTGAGCCAACGGGTCCACATTCTACAACACACTGCCATGATAAAATAACTTTGATCATATGCGCTTTCTTCAGGAAAATGAAAATGTTGGTTCTGAAATATTTTTGACATTTATGGAGATTGATTTTCTCACAGAATTCTATTTATGTTGAAAGTAACACGGCTATTTACAATACAAGTTTAAGGATGACAATGAAAACGTTTTTGAATGTTTGAAATTCGAATTTCAAGAGCAATTAAAGTAAGGAAACATCATACCACCTTATCGTCATTGTCTGCAGTAGAGCTCACACACGGCTAGCACCCATCTCCATATTGAACGCGATTACTCAGTGAAACGTATTCCCAAGATAACAATGAAACTATTGTATGTTTGAAACTAGAAAGAGAAGGATTGCCGTTTCAAGTTAAGATAAAATGGAAACATACGCGTAAATCTGTTGGCGAAGAGCCATTAAATGCGATAACAAAGGAAATCTGAAATAGAGTGTCATGTCTTATTTTTTTATTATTGGCATCTATAAAACCCTATTGATATTTGGTGTTTGATGCCACTAGGATGGCGTCTCATATCTTCGGATTATGGTTCATTCCTGGGTTTAGTTCGATATTAAATAATTTAGCAAATACCAATTGTCACATAAAATGTTAATGCTTCTCTACGAATTGATAATGGCTGTTTCAAGACTTGTGATAGCCCTCTCAGACGATGAGTTGATAAGAATGGTCATTGAATTTGTTAGCTCACCTCTTATCATTTCTATGGCAACGTTCTGTTTAAGAATAAGCACACGGAGATTCGAACTTTTATTGTACAAGTTTCTGACGTACCTGGCCCCGTTCCAGCCCTTTGGGTTAGCGTGGAAATAGTCTGAATATTATCATCTGTTGACTCTATGTTACGGGCAACGATCCCAATCGCCAGGACAAGACAGAGCAAGGCGTTGCATCGGACATGCTGTTTGTAAATGATGAGTGAAATTTGGAAATGTCCCGTTAAGTCGACTAACCTAGTTGTATGATGACCAGTTGCTTAGTGTAACCACAAACTGATCTTGATGCCGTAAGGTGAAGTTGATAGTAGAATCACCGAAAAGTGTATACGTCATACGGTGGAGTTGATAGTAGTATCACCGAAAGGTGTATACGCTGTAAGGTGGAGTTGATAATAGAATCATTGACAGGTGTATACGTCATAAGGTGGAGTTGATAACAGAATCATCGACAGGTGTATACGCTGTGAGGTGGAGTTGATAATAGAAGCACCGTCAAATAGTGGATCACCTACAGATGTTGATGTCCAAAGGTGGAATTGATAGTAGAATCACCTAGAGGTGTAAGGTGGAGTTAATAACGGAATCACCTTCAGATGTTGATATTGTATTGTGGATTTGATAGACTGGTAATTTTTAGATAGATTTTCAAACGTATAGGATGGTTCATATGGGGACTCCATTCGACTCATTCGAGCCAAGACACACATACCCTTAGTAGAAGACAATAAACTGCTTTACATACGCGTTGTGTATACTTTAAAAATTACAAGTTGCTTGTGTTAATCTTCAAAAATATCTCCCAACAAAAATAGGAAAGCGTCCCTTTTGTTCTCATGGACGTTTTGGATTCCTTTTTCTGTAATTCGTAGGTTTCCGTTAAGGTGTGAGCATAAAATCAAACAGACAGTTGACCTACTCCCGTGTGTCTCTGTGACATTTAGATCAAACACTGCAAAGTAATTCTTTCATTGTTTTTTGTATTTTCTTTCTGACAGTTTCTTTGATCTTTCAGAATAAAGAACAGTAAACTTGCTCCAAGGATACACCAGATGTGCTTTTTTGTAAACGGAGACATTTCTGCCTAACGTAATCATAGCCGCAAGATTTGTCACGGTGCGGTCATTGGCTGAACAAAAACAAGTAATGTCCTCCAGGTGGAGTATAATTCAATGAATTAAACACTGCATATGAAACTACTGTCGGTGAAGATGAACGGATATTCGCTGGTTAGTTTGTGTAGGTGTGTGTGTGTGGGCGTACTAGATAATCTGGATTGCTCAGCGGGAGCTCTGAAAAGTAATGGTGATAATGTATTGTTTGTAATTTTGGCTCCTCTTTCGGATACAAAAAATGTTCTCGAGGATCTTGCCGACTGGGACATGACTCTTTCGTTCATGGAAATGAAGATCATAATAAAAAAAGTTTCATGCAACTCTGTTAAACATGAACAACAGCAAAAACAAACAACTCTCTCAATCCTATTCCCCCAAACAACAAAACATATACTGAACAACAAAAGAAACGCAATTCTGTTTTTTTTGTTATGTTTTTAAATAAAAGACATAAACATGAACGCTTACTTTTAAGAGATTTTAATATTTCGAAATTTACGTCTCATTTGCTGTTCGGTATGTAAAAACCCAAGTTGTTTTACCATCAGCAGGTGAAAGAGAAGGTACCAACGATTTAGTATAACAACAAGTGGAGACAAGTGGCGTTTGCTGCTGCCTCCATAATAAAATACCGATTATATTCTTCTTTCCGACATTGACGAAGGAGGACGAGCAACCTATCGACGTTGTATTTCACTGATGTCGCAACAGCGATTCCACACAATGATTGCCGGTTGGTTCTTAATAGCCGAACTGAATAAAGTAACATTCAGTTAATTTGACTTTGATAAATGGATGCTTTCTACTGTGCCATTTTGCAGGTTTCATCCAAATGATACATTGATTTCCCCCGCATTTCGAGCTATGCTCTTGAAGACCATTCTAAATATGAAAGAGATGTGCTAGTTGTAATTGTATTTTGATGGATGGTTTTGCATAAGGAATGGTTTTATCACTACCATGTTCCCCAAACCTGATCCATGTCTGGGAATGGAATCAATTTCCATCATTCGAGGTGTATGATCAATAATGGGAAATAATCACATTGTCCACCCTTGGACCAATGAATATCGGCTTGATGAATTATTTAATGACCATTATACTGTCCGTCAGAACATGAGTTTGCTACTGTGACGTCATCAGGATGTAGCATCAGGTCTAAATTAAGTTTAGAAGATTAAACACCACAATTATACACTCTCTGTCATAATTACGTGTGCATGCTATCTGCTGGAGATAATACCAGCATATTTTATATATCAGTTTGATGGTGCGTGCTATATATGTTATAACATCTGTAAACATCCCTAATATTCAGGGATCCGTCATGAAATATGTTGCGACATAACAGACACGAACGTACGCACACGGTCATATGGAATTGCTCCCTTAGCAGATGTCCCCAAAATATCCAACCCTTTAAGCGACAAAACACTTTATATTTTAGAAAACTAAAGCATCAATGTTTACGATACCATTCTATCCTACCGGCTACACAAGTCACAAACACATGCACGGGCAAATCAAGCATTCATCTCAACAAACTCGTGACTACTTCGTATTTGAGACAACATAGGTAACTGCGTTAAATATCTATGTAAAGACTCTATCCTGAATTACGATGGGACCGTTTGATATAGAGACTGATGTATGAAATATACTTCAAAAGCAATTACAAAACCCGAAATTCTATCATTTTATTCTAGTGAATATTTCATGGGACTGTTCACACTGGGTTCACACCCAAATTTCAGAAGAGACATGGATACACACCACCAATAACACATTCAGTCTTAGGTTCAGAACTTTGTTCTGTGATCCGTTTAACACGTGCTAAACTAGACTCTCGTTTGAGTCAATTATGGTTACAGCAACTTTATTGTCTTATGTGACGTACATGTATTTACTGCAACACAACTGACAATTATGACAATGTACCGTCAATACAGTCAGCGACGTTGTAATGTGCTAACATCCTTATTGAAATCTAACATTGCTACAGTGTTACGATAGTGAACCTAATAAAGTCCATGTGGTTATTTCAATGCATCTGTACTCCACGTAAATTGGGTTAAGTCCCTTAAGTGCAGACACGTAGAAACACTTATTGATGGCAAGCTTTAGACTCGACAGCTAGGGCGTCTACACGGCTTCACCGTAACGCTTCATTAGGGGCAGTCTCAAAAGCACAAAGCTCATATAAACATGTTGATACCATTAGAAGGAAATACGCTAAAGCCTGTCAAGTAACAGTATACATCTGTTATAAAATAGTCAGGCCACCAATGCACTTGTTTTACGCTACTGACACGGCTTTGCATATCTGACGTTACATTGACGTGTAAAAAGAGTAAACCTAAGCAAGGAAAATCCTAAACCACTTTAAATGATTAAGTCGAAAAGTACATTTAGTACTACCGTTATATACACTCTCAGAATCGAAAGTTAAACATAACGAGAGCTAGCTATTGCCTCTAATCTAACGTGTCAGCTCAGTCCACAAGAAGAACAGTATCTCGACCTAGCCTGATATACTCTTGCTCAGACGCAATTTCCAGGCGTGTCTAGGCAGACCATCTCAAAACTATGGACCCAGTGCAACAATACTGGGAGTGTTAATGACAGACCCAGGTGAGGTCGACCTGCCGCCCAGAATCGCTACACTCGGTTGAGACATTTTTGTTCGCGCACCGCAGCCACAACATCCACAACAACCCACATCCTTTAACTGAGTCGAATCTCCGACCAGGCAGCTCGGAACCGGCTTTGGTAATCGGACTTTTTTGACGGAAGACCGGTTCAACGTAACGTCTTGACGCAACGTCAACGGGGGATCTTGTCAGCAAGACAATGCTCAACCTCACGTTTCATGTCTTTGCCAGGACCTCCACCAGCAAACCAACGTCCTGGTGTTACCTTGGCCTTCTCGATCACTCAGCTTGTTCCTCATTTAACTTATATGGGATACTCTTGATCGACGCCAGGGTAATCTGCCACCTCAGACGCTTCATGAACGACACACAGCACTTCAGCAACAGTATCTAAGCATTCCACAAGACAGCATTCTGCATCTCCTTTCTTCTAGAAAGTTTCCAAGCTGTTTGTTATCGATGCTCATGATGGTGACACCAGGTACATGTACTTGCGTTTTACTCTGACCAAGTAGTTTAATAGCCCTCAGTGGTTTTAACAAACGCTCTCTGGATATTCACGTTTTGGAAGCCTGTAAAGTGATGATTTTACTGTTACTGGAGCCATGTTTGAATCAGTTATATGCACTCTGTAAATAAAACAGCATGTCAAGGCTTTTTTGAAGAGTGTGTTATAATCACATAGTTTGTATGTAATTACGGCCTGTGAAGATTCTGACTAGAAATGATCCTCAAAATCCAATGCTTGTCGTAACAGGCGACCAAGGGGATCGGGTGGTCAGGTTTGTAGACGTGGTTGACACATGTCATCGTATCCTAGGTAGATGTTCATGCTGTTGATCACCGGCTTGCCCGGTCCAGATTCAAATATTGCTAAGTGCTACGTGAAACTAAACACACTCACTCACTGTATGTCATCAAGCACAATTTGTACTGCCACACTATTTTGTGTTCCGTGTTTAGAAATTCAAATATGACTGGTCTCAAAGTGGTGTTGGATGAGGCTCTACTCGGGGACAGTAGCCACCCAGTAGCCACCCAGTAGCCAACCTGCAAACGCTGGATACTCACACCACACCCCGGACCCCGGCCACATTACAACATACATAATGATGTTTCTTTATTGTGTGGACACTAACGAAATAGGTGAACTTGCTAAAATTCATTGACAAAATTGTATCCATACAGATGATACCAACTAGACTGGCACAGAGAATTTCAATTTTACACATGTCTACCCTGCTGTAAAGACGGCATCCTCAATAGATTCAGATTTTTAGAATAATTTTCCATATATTAGTGCTTCTACGAAATGATACCGGGCATTCCTAGAGATAAGATCATTATTCAATGAACATGATGTAAACTTAGAACAGTTATCCATAAGAGCTTAGAATAGATTTGTTTCCTTCTGACGTCATTTGCAGAATTATCTAGGTAAATATCGATCATAATCCTACGAAACAAATCACCACTTTCCTTCCCATTCTTTGTTTTCTTTGTCCAATGATGATCAGTCAGTGCATAAAGACAATTGATAATAATTGTGCATGTGCGCCATTTTAAGTGAACACATTTGAAAACTTAATTGTTTTTATTTCTGTTATGTTGTTCTGCGGGTCGAACGATTTGAAATCGTTTGCCCTTCTTCATTCTCATCGCTCGAGTGTTGTGATATCGCCTGCATTTCTTTATATGGCTGACAAATGTTCTTCAGTTGTCAACCAAACAAACAAACTGGCATGGGCCAACAATATGCAAATTATACAAAACAATGCTGAAACAAACATTTCACCTCAAAGCAACTGATTCAGAAAGGAAAACACATCTAAGTGGAAATGAATTAAAAATATGTTGTGCAACGGTATGAATATTTCAGCAGGAGCCGCCTGTCACTAACTCAAAAAACGATAATGTGCACTGCTGTTTCTTTAAGTAATTTAGCGTTTATAAAAAACAGTTGAGAAATAAATGTTCACGTCAGGAATACTTTTGATAGGGAATTGGTTCTATCAAACATACCTCCATCGATTTTTGTTAGAGGTCAGACCGTTCCTGCTGCCGACCTATTTAAATGGCCTCTCTGGTTTCTCCTTTGTTGAGAAACCCTTCAAGAGAAATAAACAGAAACTCAGTCAATGTCTAAGCAAATATCATTGTTTTTCCAAAAACATTTGATTACTTCGCCATCATGTTTCGGCGTCTCGCGTTTCGTAAGAAGAGAGGTCATTTATTGCTTTCCGGAAATGCTAAAGAGTGTACTATTGGCAAAAAGATAGCATGGCCCAAATCAATTCCACCTCTTCGTCTGCTCCTGGCGATTAATCAAGACTCGCACTGGTACTTCTCATTTTGTTTATATTCTTTGTCTGTACAGAAGTATATAACGTGTACACAGAGAATGTGTGAAGGTTCGACAACTTAATGACCTCCCGGTGACTTCTCCAGTGACCATAGTCGATGTTTCTGCTTGTGGACGGAAGTCTTGGAATTTCATCATACGCTCAGTTCCATTAATCTGTGTTGAGTGACCTGCCAAAGAAAGGTTTGAGTCAAGAGTTTGAACCGTCCCTCACAGACTTGCAAAACCAGTATATTTCTTCGCCGTATTTTGTTTCATTTTGCAGAATCTCAACACTTGTACACACCATTTGTAAAAAAATTATTCAAAAACTCGATTGCTTAGTCCTTCTATCACTTCATTGTCTCTGTGTTCCCTTTCCACTCTGACACCTGGTGTCATGGCTGATTATCTGTGGTAATGATTTATTAGCTATTTCAGCCTTTCCGCCACATTGAATCTGTTTCAACTGATAGTAAAGACTGGATACTATCTGTCACCGAAATGGTATTCTTTCGATGTAGTTAGAGTAAATATACTAAATAGCTGTATTGTATCTAAGGGACGAGGACACGCATGTAGATCAGCATTCAGTCTGCGGAGATCTTGCTTTTTGTCCTAAAGGTTAATGTGACACTCAGTATAGTTTTCAGTTTACGAAATATATGGATACACTCACTGGAATAATAAACCAGCAAAGCGTAAAAACGCCTGGATTTATTCTGATTCAAATCCATATCAAACAAGCGGTTGCATATCTGAAATTGAAATCGATGTTATTTTTGTCAATATCTTTCCTAAAAGAACCATCTGCTAAGATTTCAGCAATGACATTTGAGAAAATGTTTTTGCTTTTGTTGTTCCTATAAGAAACCACAATGGCCACATTAAACAAACCACAACGATTCCATGCGTTTTTTTCATTAGAGACACCCACACCATCAGCAGAGACATGGCCTTTCGTTATTTAAAGACGGATAGTTTGAAAAGAACATTTGACTATGAAATATTGTGGAACGTCCTAGTAATGCCCCTGTGTGCCCATAGTCATTAGACATCATCCAAATGTAGAATATTGGTAGACATGCGAATATCGGTTATCTATAATCGACTGTAGAACCAAAAAACAGTATTAAATTGCCTCTTTGCAGCATAGAGAAACACCGAAAAACACCATTTTTGATATGACACTAGATATGACAATCATTGACAATGATAAACACTCTCAGATATGACAATCGTTGACATTGACAAACACTCTCTGCTATGACGTCAGGATTGTGACGTTCACAATGATGTTAGTATTTAATCAATGAGTTCTATTCCGTACAAGTATTATGCCTATTTTTAAACTCATGAAACTTGATGTTGAAGATAGCTTACACCCCAGCTCACGCATTCACTACAGAGTTACAGGGGGTATGAACGGAGTATTAAACATGTTCTTTGCTTGGCTTTAAGCAGGGATAATGTACAACAGGGATACGTCACTCCCTTGCTCTCTTTACCATTTATACTAATTAACGTGTGCCTCGTCATGCTCCAACGCACACAGTGACTCGTTCCCAGCGCAACTTCAGCTGTGTTTAACAGTACAGCAGCCTGTTTATTGTATCAGTCGGAATTTAGCAATGAATGAATGAATTATAGTAATAATTAAGAGCAAGAATTATAAGTGAATGAAAGAAAAAAAAAGAAGTACGTGTGAATGAATAAAAGAATGAAAGATGCACTCCGGCCATCCCTCCCAAAACATGCTTAAGAACGCAAAAGTATCTCTAGAACACATGCATTAACACCAGCTGTCCTTTTAAAATATCTACTTTGAGACATTTTTGTTTACAGTAATAATTAATTCAGATCTTATTGCACGTCTATGGAAAAGGACTTAATATGAAATTCACTGACGATGCTGGTTACTCTTGAGCTGTTGTGAAAAGACATGTTGGTGGACGGAACCAATAGAGTATCTAGGCAACGTTAATCAGTGACAGGTACTTCTAAACAGGTATCAGTATCAGGTCTACAACTAGCGTGATCGTATGCTGGTCAGTATGCTGATCAACATGCTGGTCAGTATGTTGGACGTTATTGTACTGTACGGGTTGAGTGGACACAATACACTCATCTCAGCTGATAAGTCCTTCCAATGCTTTTTGGAGATACGGATTCTTATAATTGATAACACAGCTTGTAGCGAGGGCATTTCGTTCACTACTGTATGGTCATCGCAATAACACAATGTGCGTTTACACTTCACGATGAAATACGTTTCACCCAAGCAGTCACTTTGAGCCTTGCTTTTGGTAACAATCTACACAGATACCACTCCCCATAGTCATTCAGCCACTCGCCCAAGTATACTCCTCCTCATATGAGGCCATAATGATGGCGCTATGGTAGCAGCGAAGCCATCATGTTGACTGCCTTACATCATCACCAATTAACCATACTGGCGTCCTATAGGTTGGATATTTCCAGACAGCAATCATTGTAAACTAACAGCTTGTCATTAAATCTGATACCTTTCAGGGTCATCATAACACCCTACTTGTCCACATAGAAAGCGGCGTAAGCCTCTTCAGCCAGTAGTGAAGGACCCTCTGGGGACCCTCAGCTCCCAATATTTGCGGACTTCCATGGCACTAACAACAGGGAACGCACCAGTGTCCATAAACTTCAACGAGATTTATATGACAGGACTCTTCCTGAGAGCCAGGAACATTCTATTTACTCCACTGTTCTCGCTCTTCTTCATTCAAGGAAGTTGAAGCGAGGTTTCCAATCGCGGTTCCACAAAATAGTTGAATCTTGCTTCCTACATGTAGACGTCTGGTAAGTTTCAGGCAACAAAAATTCTGTAGGTTTTCAGATTGATCTCAAGGAACAAGGCATTTCTGAAAGGACACCAAAACGTCGGAAGCGCTGTTAAGACACGCGCGTGTTATCAAACGGAAACGCCAATAAGAACGAATCATCGTTATCTTCTGTTTCCTTAATCATACCTAAATTACTGTATTTCTATTATAAGTTTGGAGTGGTTTTGCTACTTAGGGTTTCCCTTGGTTTGATGAGATGAGCAAAATGCCTTTAGACATGAGTAAAAGAATCTCTTTCTCTGCATGTAAATGAGGCCTACTGTTGATACTCATGAGGACAAAGAGCTGTCTGACGGCGACACTATAATCCTGTATTTCAGCACCCTTGGCTAGCTGTGTCTGATCTTCTGCATTAATGTGAGCATGCAATATTCTCACCTAAGACTCCCCCAGTAATATTATTTTCAAATCAGTGTTTAATGGAAGAAACAAAATTGCCGCGTTTGGAGTGTCCTGGCCTTACCTGCTGCCGTTGTACTGAAAAACGTTTTACGTGTCTTACTGTAAGACCTATTAAGTTTCTTTCTTTTATGGTTCGTTTAAAAATAAAAACGTTAGCGATAACGAGATCTTTAGCTACAAGGAGACATTTTCCCTAATATTGTTCTCATGTAAACTGGCTTTCCTTGAGAGATATAGCCATTGGTGACACATTAAGGATAGACCATAAACTAATTTCCAAATGATCTGGAACGGAATTTCAGACTGTTGCAAAATGGACTTTCCCTATAACGGTACTCTAAGTGGATCTAACAGGATACAATATGCATTAGCGACAGTCAGTACTCCTTCTTTCTACACAACAGTATGAACTGTGCGATTTTACTGAAGATTAAATAATATGGTGTAAGTATGAAATAATACAAGATGGAAAGATAAGATTCATAAATTGTGGTATATTGACTCATAGCCCTTGTTGGTGTAATACAAAACTTGCAAACCTAAATCAGAACACCCGCTCTACGATAGTGTTTTCATCGTTATAAAATTGAAAAATCATGGTCAAAGTCATAATAAATCTGTACTCAAAAACAGTGTCAATATCGCAGTTTCGACATAATGAAATATACATGTGTTTAGAATTTAAATTACGGTATCCGTGTTCGCAAATAGCTGCGCGTATTCTGCTGCACAGATCTCATTGACAGACATGTGCTCATACATGCTAAGTGTTTACCTGAAGGAGTAATGTGACAAACCTTTGGTGACAGATCCTACACAATTCTGTATCTGTTAACTCGCGAGTTTGGGGAATCAGCTCGCTTGGCATCTAGGAGGTGTAACTATACCAACCCACACACAACACGAGAACCTGAGTGAATAAACAAGGAGTTTATTACCCCACAGTCACAGGATCATTTTTACATGATTAGGTACAAATAATTATTGGATCATATTGACACGGTAATCAGGTGTCAAAATACATTATCATTATAGGCCGATATACAAAGTACATAATCATCATACGTCGATGTACACGACACATACTACATAAATCAAGATACATTTCTAACACATAACATCAACACAATTTCGTTCATACATCTTATAATACTAGCATATTCAAAACAACATTACGCAGTACATAATGAAATACACAGTGTCGAACACACTCTATACATTATACCAGGATCATTCAACACGGGAAAGTATTTACTCAAAATACAATAATTTAAACAATACACGACACGCTCTACGACAGCCACGAAACCACTATTATCAAACAGACAAAACATGAACAGCCATACAGGGAGCGATTTTGGTTTGACAGCGCTTTTAACAATATTTCGGCAATAGCTTAGGACACAAGAAATGGGCTTAACACATTGTACCCACGTGGAGAATCGAACCTGGGCTTTCAGCTTGACGAACAAACGCTTTAACCACTAGGGTACCTAGCCGCTCCTGAACAGAGCAATAGAGAGTAAAACAGTCTAAAATATATTAACGACCACGTTCCACCTAAACATAACGACCTTGCCAAGGATCTTAACATGTGGTCACGATAGCAAAAATGTTTTACAGAAAACATTGAACAGTAATGGTAACGATTTGCCAAGGTAGAAGAAAGTAAAGGGTCTTACCTGAGTGAATAAACAAGGAGTTTATTACGCCACAGTCACAGGATGATTTGTGACTGTGGTCGTCCCTGTTTTATACCCTTTCCCAGTTGTCATAGCTAATCGGGTTTACTGATAATATTGCTGATAAGTTGTTGTATCTAAATCCTATTGCCTAATTCGACTACCGATAACGTACCTACTGCGAAGTTAAGTTACTCTATCTGTCAGAATTACATAAAGATTTTCATAACGTATTTGACCACAACGGCGTTGACAAGCGAAAGACATGATGCATCTGCTGACACATACAAGATATTGGTCTTGGACATTCGTTATCGGTGTGACCACGAGTGAAGTTCACAATAAATTGGATTAGCCTATCTCTATCTGTTAACACTTACAAGATACTGGTCTTGGACCTTCGTTATCATTGTGACCCTTGGCAGACTGAAGATGTGGAACGAGTAGCATTTCAATATTTCAATAAAATATTCTGTCATAGAATCTTTATAAAATATTGTGCATTTCCACCATGTTAATATATCCTTATCCCAAGGTGGAGCTGGATATTTGAATTCGCAGTAGTGAGCATTTTGTGATCCTTGATCCTACCGCTCAACAATCTTTGTCTGCATTTCAACGTTAACTTCGGAAGTGCAGTGAAATTTTATTTGACGCTCATAGATGCTCATGATATTCATCACTGGATTGTATGGTACAGACTCAATTATTTACAAACCGAAGCAGTACAGGTGGAATATTGCTTAGCGCGGCGTTAAAGAACAAACCAACCGACCTTTTATTACAGCGAAAGTTTTGGTCCAGGTGTCACATCGTAATGTTTAAAGCCCACGACGATACAGTTTTTGAAGAGTGTTTTACTTGTCTCCAAACAATATTGCGTCCGCGTTTTAATTGGTGTGTAATTCGATATTCGCCTACACGACTGCTGTTTTGTTGAACATTACTCAGTTGAAACTTCACAGTGATCCACATCATTAGTCAAGGGAATACGATAAAAAATTTACAGATATTGATCGATTAAGAGTACTATTACACTTTAGCTTTTTAGATCTCAAGTGGTAAGATTTGGTTTTAAATATATTTTTTCAACGTATTTGAATCATAAATTGCAACAGACACAAAACTAACCTGCAAGTTTGAGCTTTCACACAGTCCTTCTACGTGGCTCGTCAAACGGAATGTACGTTTATCCACGGGACTGTAGGGTATAGTGAAGACACTGAACAAACCAAATAGTGCCCCCTGAGAGTTGTTTTACATTTGTGTACAGATCCAGTAATGCGAAAGTGAAAACCAGAATATAACAAATATTGCTTTTGCGATAAAAGTTAATTGTGCTGCTGTTTCTTTTCATGATTCAGTATTTATCGCATCAAGTCAATACATGTATGAATGTGTAAGGAACAAATACATTTTGTAAGGAATCTGTTAATATGACGTCATCGATGTTAAGCTGAAGACCTGTCCTTGTCCCCATTTCCTGCATCTGACCGAGTTATGTGGCCACCTTCCAATCTATCTTTTATGACAAGTGCTCAAAAGTAAAGCGGAGTCAATGTCTGTCCATAGTAACAGAAACCTATCATCCTTTATAACACAGTAGATGGTTATACCATATCATGTTTCTTTGAAAGAGACATGCTAAAACTACTCTATTGGAGAAAAGATGTCCCGAATCAATTCCACCTCTTTGTCAGCGGTGGGCGATTAATCAAGACGGTCACTGGTACTTCTCCTTTAGAAAGGCAATATTGCAGTGTTTGCCTTCCTGGTCTGTATGGAGGTGTATACCATGAACGCAGAGACTTGGTGAAGGTTCGACATTTTCATGACCTTTCTCTGACTACTTGAGTGGTCTCCGTTACCGATTGATCAACAGTGCAAGTCATCAGCTTTCTCACATCTATCTTTGGTGACACTACTCACAACAGCACTGAAACAGATCGCCAACCCTGCCAAAAGCGGAATATCTATAATCAGTGATCCAGATAAAATGTGAGGTCAGTCAGATATGAACACTACATTTACATCAATGCCAAAATCTGTTTAATCTTGCTTGTTTTGGCATAACGAGTAATAAGCAGGAAAACAAATGTGAAAATATGAGTATGGAACGAAAATGGATACTTTTATATTCAGATTCACAGACTTCAATTCCAAATGCTTATCTATCATACAAGCTTTACCGATTGTTAATTTGCCGTGGCATAGGAACTTACTGGATTTGTTTCTGTTACTGTTGTATAAAAATGGCAAGAGTGAACGTGCGAAGTGTGGTGAAACATGGCAGCACTATCCCCGAATGTCACGTGAACCTTGGGACAATGTTCCTTAAACTCTGGGAACCCTCAAGCACCTGATATATTGTCGTTTATTGTAATGAAGACGCAGTGATTAGAACCGCTTGGGAAACAAACATTGTCCATAAAGCCTCGGCAATGATACATCTGACATTACAAAATCGCACATCTTTAATCCTTCTGAAAGATACTGATGATACAGTCACGATTGTAAGTCTACTTTTCAGCAGAGATTTCTTATGGAAGTGGAAAGGGTTTTGCCGCCTCTCTTTATGCGGTCTGTTATCCAAGTATTGTCAGGTCTATATGTAGAATATCGTTCTCAAAATATAAACTGTTTTTATACTTGGGGCTGGTTGGAAATAATCAGACCGTGGATGAGATCCACATACAGAACGTTCGCGACAATGACGACCATATCCAACTTATACAAAATCTTATCTAAAAAGCATGCACAAGTAATGCCAACTCGATATGCACGTGCACAGATGTTAGAGGGTCTTTCCTGATTTTGTGACAAGTCGGAAGGAGCCGTAGTAGCATGTTCTCTGGGACCTCGGGAGCGAATGCGATCTTGTCCATTCACAGAGAAACCCACAAATAGAAATGGAAAGGGTTTTGTCACATCTACTTAAATGAGATTTTAACTGAAATACAAATTAAGAGTGACCATATACGTTTTTTGTTAACTACCAATGATGTATGCTCTTAGTGACCTATTTCTAGAGTGTTCAGTTGTTCAAGCGTCGATCTCTGTATTACATGTATCAGTTAACAGCGATGTAATGTTTGACACACTGTATCTAATAACACGAGTTATGTTACGTACTTACACCTTGGGAGCTCTTTGACTTTTGAATCTGACCTGTAATGGACAAACTATAGTGCCACAAAACATATGATACTATACTGACATGATACTAAACTGACGGGCAAAAGAAAGCATTTATGTTGTGTTTCATCCTGTAACCTAAAAATAGCAAAACCTTTTGACGAAATAGCAAAATTTATGTTGAAGCACAATGCAATACACGTGTTTTATCTGCAAAACGACATTATAACAATAAACAGCGCAGTAGGTATGACCATGTAGACGGTTCCTATAATAACAGCGGCCATTCCACGCAGCGACCGTTATGTCCCTGTGCAAGCAACACGAAGTCGTCTTGTCACTGTGACTTGGCTCAAGCGATGATCCAATGATGACGTCACCGTCAGCATCCAACCAATCAGTTTGATGATTGTATCGGGGATATCACGATCAGTACTAATACTAATAACAGAATGCTTCATGGTATTGTATGACACCACCATCCACTGCACAGTCTTCTCAGTTGACAAGTCCTTCATTGGAAATATATTGCTCCTCATAATGAATAATGTATCTGGTCACTAGGCGCAAACGTCATATGTCAGCTCACTTTGAAGAGTCTGTTTCATCTACACAGGTATTACAATGGATACATGGACTCACATATTCATGTTTTCATAAAACGGGGTTACTATCTCGTTCATTGTTGTCTAATACAGTCGATAGCATAGACGCGTTTACATACACGTGATGTTCAAGAAGCAACGTTGAGACCACTGTTGGTAACAGTCTCCAAAGATACGACTCTCCAGTGTCATTTACCACTCGTCCACCAAGTGTACCCATCTTTATATCGATGCCATAATGACTGCTCGACAACGGTCCATACCGAAACGTCGCATCATGTGTAATAAAGAAGTTGTTATCCATAAAGAATGTTAGTTTCTTATTACTCATCAACTTCTAATAATGACAATCAAACAACTCACTAGAGTAGATGAGAAATAAATATTTTGCGTTTTTGAAAGATGCTATAATCATTTCATTCATCTGTCAAACAGTGTGGATTATTTTTTATACGCACTGACTGAAATGTTTTGTCTCCTGTGACAGGATTCAAAAGATATTTAATATCAGAGTTTGCAAATCCGAAACGAACAGTCAGACCAGTGATAACCTTTATATATGAGGAACATTTCTTTTTATCTATCCAGACTTTTATCTCCTCGCACCTGTTCTAGATCCACGGAGTTCACGACTGTTCTATATAATAACCTTGTGACAGGAGAGGCGGCCAGATAGTCGAGAGTACTTTGTAAACAGTAAGTAGATTTGTTTGCCTGGCTTTTTAGAAGTTGATGCATAATAAGAAAGGTGCAGTACTTTAAGGATGACAGCTACTTTTTATGCTATAATGCGACGTTTCGGTATAAGATTCTAATACCGTTGCTAAGCAGTCTTCCACATCATAAAATAATAAAGAAGTTCTTATATATAAAGTAGTGTACCGTTCCTAGCAAGCAGATTATGAGCAATAATGTGTGTGAACAGTAAATTGATTGTAAACAGTAGTGTGTGAAAACGGTAGGAAGAATGTAAACATTAATGCTTGTAAACAGTAGGAAGATTATTTAACAATAATGTGTGAACAGTAAGAAGATTGTAAACAATAATGTGATTGAACAGTAACCTGATTGTAAACAATGTGTGTGAACAGTAAGGATTTGGCTAGCAATGATGTATGTGAACATTAAGAGAAAAGTAAATTGATTGTAAACAATGTGTGTGAACAGCCAGTAGATTGTAAACAATTTGCGTGAACAGCAAGTAGTTTGTAAACATTGTGTGTGAGCGGTTAGAGTATTGTAAGCAATAATTTGTGTGAACATTAAGGAGATTTTAAGCAATAATGTGTGGTAGCAGTAAGCAAACAATAATGTATGTAAACAGTAAGTAGATTATAAACAGTAACGTGTGTGAACAGACAATAATGTCTCTGTGTTGTGTGACACTGCAACTCTTGTGATAGGTTGTTGTTGATCTCAACTCCAATATTGCGACATGGCAGGTGTACATGGAAACATGAGTGACTATCTGCGATGTGAGACCAGGCCAGATCAACCAGTAGGCAATAGCATATGCAGCATTTGTGATTGCACGTACTGTCGTTACGGTATTTCTTCAGTGTCATGTGGGATTCGCACATGCTCAGAGTCGGGCACCAAATCACCAGCATTACGTTAGCGATCTGACCATCTCGGCCAATCAGCGTATACAAAACGGAAGTGAAACAACTGTATCACGTACTTTGTGTACCCTACAAGAAGTGTGAAGTGGCAGTTTACATGGTAAAAATAAACAGGTAATGCACAATTCGTTTTAGAAAGTGATCCAGTGCCATTCATGTCTGACACCACACCTTCTATAAAATGAACAAATACAGGTACGTTCGGTGGTTGATCTTCATCTGATGGATTCGGAAGCATTTTTTCAGATAGAAGCACAGTATTGTCACCACTCTAAACCAGTCAGATGATGAATCACCTTGTTATTCTGACAATATTTTCGATATATCTTGCAGAAAAAAAATGCCAAACAAATATAATGTGACTTTTGTGCAAGGATTACAGTTTATTTTTGTAGTCATAATGATAATAATTGAAAGTCTGTTTATATATCGGGGACAATAAGTGAAGTTATATGCTGATATCAGACCTCAATTCTGAGGCCTTGTCTCTCGAAACAATTATGCCGATTACAGTATTATAGACTAAGTGTATTTAGTATTGTATAAACTGTTCTACTTTTACATACAGGTTATGCATGTTTTGATGATATGCTTGGTCCTGTGCTCTTTTTTCATCAGCTGGACTCTTGGTAAGTTTCACTGTCCGGTATTGTTTAGTATTTTCCAGGTTTCCTAGACATATGTAACGTCAATCTCTTGTCTTTTTACTTGCACGTACGCGAAAGTCGTTAATCTGAGAGGTCATTGAAACATGTGAAAGTTGATTGCAAAATAGAAAAGAATAGGGTTTTAAATGAATTATGTACACTGAAAGTGAAATCCATATCACGAACAACGTTGGCTTGTCGTTCAACACTGGACTAAACAATATTCCAGCTGCATGGTGGCGGTCATAACACGAGCCGATGACATGTGTCAGCCAAGCCTGACCACCCGATCCCGTTAGTCGCTTCTTACGACAAGCATGGGATGCTGAAGATCTGCTCTAGCTCGGATCTTCATAGGTCTCTTCACTTCTCAACGTAACAAAATACTCTAACAGAATATTTGTTTGGTCCGTGCCTTGGTGACACTCTAACACTTCCAGGCTCAACTCCCCAGTGCTTTAAGTGTGACGGTATCTCATCTCCGGGCTTCTGTCATTCCGTCGAAACTTGCGCCAGAAATGAGGTTTGTTGCTATAACTGCTTACTCTAGAAATGAAGCATTGTGAAACAGTAATTGTGAAGTAATTCCTGAAAATAATACTATATATTTTTGACAAAAGTTGTTTACTTTCGTTGGCTGAAGCTGCTTTAGATTCGCCTTGCTAAGGTCACTTCTGTTATCATGTCATCAACTGTGATATAGTTAAAAGATGATATTGAGAAATGAATGAACCCGACCCTGAACCTCCTTCAGTTACTTATAGAGTCGGTAAAGATTCTGAATACTCCTAACCAGGTACCATGATATATTCAGCCTTATCGCCCTTACTGCATAGCTTGACCATGTTGAATACAGGTGTATGTCATCGCCCTTTATAAAAGCGATTAATAGTCATGTAGTTGGTCCATGAATATGTGGACATTTGGGTAAACCTTTGTTTTTAGCAACCTGGCTAGTTCCATATCGACTAATTACTGGATAACACATATAGTACTGCTGAGAGATCCTAAAACATAGGGACATTTGTAGGATTTGTCCTAAAACTATTCACAATGTTTACGAAAACGTGAACATTGCGATGTGTTCTTGACAATTTACAGATCTGTTACACAAGAGACATCACATACGAAGATGGCCGGAAAGCGTACAGGATGGGTTGCCAGGATACCAACGTGACTATTTTTAATGTCATTTGATTGACACCTGTTGAAAACGTCCGTGTCTCTCGTGGTTACGGCGATTTACGTCGGGAGACTAACGTCCCTTCATGAAATGACATTTTTTCAATAATACTTTTGGATATAGGACATGCGATATCTACTCTCTTTTGCATCAGATCAGGATATTCTCAGTTTAACGTCTAAATATTCTACAGTTTGTTCCTTTATATCTAATAGTCTGTACAAATGCAGCGTTCTTTCACATATTTACATCGCAAGCAACCATGCCATGAAATCTTGAAAACACAAACTACTCTTTTCACATATAGTACTTAGCAAATTCCGTACACGTGAAATTTCGTAGTCCGTATTTCATATCTGGGTGACAGGTTTGCAGACTCCTACAGCAGCCACAGCATGTGATTGGTCGAAGGGCTATAGGGAACTCCTCCCCCTGTTTTCGATGCTGCCAATCAAGTTTGTGCAATAGAAACATATGTGAGGATGGCAGTGGACAAACAACTCTTTCATCTACCTTGCCTACAAGCACAGCTCAACCTAAATGTGAGTTGTGTTTCCGAGATAATGATGGCCAAAGGTTTTATATGTCTATTACAGGATGCTTTGACAGAGTGTGGCCGGTGTTAAACGAACATTCTTAATACTACATTACTGGAATGTGAAGTCAACGCTTTCAAAGTACTCATCTGGCTTGGGGAAACATGAACAATGTTTAGTTTTACCTATATCGTTATTGAAGAATAAATGGTCTTCCTTCTTATGGTCAGGGAATATGTTCATGTGGAATGCGTTTATCAAACTGAAAGTTTGAAACACGTCTGTAAATGAATCCTTTTGGAATTCACCACTTGGCATATCAAAGAAAGATTGTTATAGAAAAGTGAAACACACAGTGTTCTACTTAACATTATCATGATCTTCTGAGCTTTTCGTTTTTAACGTGTACTAGTTGCCTTGAACAATAATAAATATGACACATGCTGATGGTACGTTAATTGGTTATTGTTGTAGATGTGTGTCATACAGTGTGATGTGGACCTGTCTTGGGATCAGGGTGGTTCTAGTTCCAGGGTGCCAGGAAGATTTGAAGAGGACCACCTACTGTATTCAGATCACTTTCATCAATGCAGTGGCAGGTGTAATATCTGTACTTTTTCAACCTTTTCCCCAGCTTGTCCGTCTGGATACGTGAAAGGTCCAGATTCCTGTCTATTGTACAACACTACCAGGACGTCATGGGAGAAAGCTTGGGGATACTGCAAGGCTGTGAACGCTGAGCTTGTAACACTTCACAATGCTGACAAATCTCGTTTTGTTGCAAACCACATGCCGACTGGAACTATGGAAGCTGGTAGGTACCATCTGGATTCTACATCTAGGTCTCTGTGGAATTACTATCTTAGAATGATGTCATATAGTAATGAATACTATGGAAAGGATGTCACATAATATCTTTAAAAGAGATAAGGTTCGTGTACATAAGGATCGCTTTATATCACCAGATAAAAACGTCAAATAGATACCCACACAACACTTGTCCCCATTCTGACACTTGGTTTATCACTATGTATGCTCAAGATTGAAAAACATGAAACCAATACGGCATATGGGAGGTTACTCTTTAATATTTAAGTCACCGCCTCGATGACATTCATGAAATGTGCGAAAAGCAGAGTCAGTTGTATAATTCCGATTATATCGTGAACCTGTTTTCGTTAATTACTTTCAAAATACTTATAGTAGGAGGGGTCCCTCATTCAGGAGGCTCTGTCTTAGTGCGTTAGATTACACATAAGATATTCTCTGCCTACCTCGCTAGGGTTAAAGGGTTCACTGTCATTCGTCATTACCATGTTTCTCAACGGAATCTTATGTTCTTTTACAACAGTGTTAAGAAAAACACATATTTATGAGAGTTTATACATTTATTGCGTTTTCCCATGATATGGATATTGAAAATGACGTGACAGGAATCTGGTCATTGCAATATTCATCAGCAGGAACTGACTCCCCAAGCAACGCTGAGTAGCATCATGCAAGCGTCGCAGAACCTGACAGTCACGTTTACAGGCAAACATCACAACCTTAGTGTATAACGAAACAGAATACCCACGACAGTGGATGTCAGGAAAATGGCGTACCAATGAGATGTAGGTCATTGCGACAGTTACAGCATGTCCAGGCTTAATGGGAGTGGAAGGTGAGCCTAACGGACACAGAGGAGGTTCGTCGTTGTTCTCACAGAGTAAGACGGTGATTGTGCATTTAGTAATTTCCAAGTTAATTGATGGACATGAGGCCACCACCCTTGTTCATTTCCAGGGGAAACGATCACCGGGAAATTTTAAACCCTGGCAAAGTCAAGAAACAGAATCGACGTTAATGTTTACAGCCATGAACGATATATTATCTCATCTAGAGACAAATGGGAAAGACAAATGTTAACGACCAACAGTCGACACGAGCAGCTCACCGGACTAATGAGCCACAACAAAAAGAGGGGACCACAAATAAATTCATAAGGTCCGCAGTCCGAGTTCACCAAGTGCATTGATGCAAACCTGGCATCTTCGTCTCCATGAGTACGCTAAACCTCTGGGTACCTTGGGGGAAAATCATTCAATATTCGAGGAAGAATTCGGAGGAGTTCCTGAAGAGTTCCTGGAGGAATCGGACGTCCAAGGTTTAAATTACAGATGCCGCAACAGACCGAATTTTGTTTTGTTTTTTTCCAGTGTCGTAATACAGCATGAAAACATTGATGGTTTCAGATGGCACTGCTGTTTACTGGACAGGTGGGCTGTATGACGACGTGCACGACACTTGGCTGTGGAGAGATGGCACCATCATAAACGTGACACTATGGGCCAGAGGGAAGCCCCACGCATACGTCGGTAGTCCCTTGTGTATCATGCTATTAAAGCCACAGAACTGGATTAATTATCCCCCTGGCTCATGGTTTGATAACTTTTGCTCAGTTGAAGAAACTTTTATTTGCGAGATTCCATTCTCCGTGTAAATGAGCTATAAACATTGCTTGTTTAAAAGTCGGGATGTTGTTTTTTGTCTCTGTATTGAAACCTAAGATGGTTTTTGCTGTGCAGCATCTTCAAAATTCAACTGTGAGTAAAAGTGTGATCTCGCTATAGTATTCCATGAAGTGCTAAGAGTATATTGAAAGTTAGAGAATGACAAAATAACTATTACGCATTTATAACAAAGCCGACAAGGTTATTTATATTACTGAACTAACTCACTGATGTACAGTGTTATTTCGTCGAAGGGATGTCACATGTATACGAGGAGACGTCATATGTATACGAGGGGACGTCATATGTATACGAGGGGACGTCATATGTATACGAGGGGACGTCATATGTATACGAGACGTCATATGTATACGAGGAGACGTCATATGTATACGAGGGGGTGTCAAAGGGTAGTGAGCCTCACCACGACAATGATATAAATGCAGCTGCTTTACACTTTATTTTTCGACATGGTATCTGTCAATCTGTCAAATTGGTGTCTATGTACCAGCCTCACAATCCCCACTTTGCTCGACCTTTTCTCTTGGTACCCTTGGTACCCTTAAAAATCTACAACAAATGCACTACAAACTTCAGGAAGCAAATATGCAAGAAACAGTTTGTGTGTATGAGGTAGGTAGAAGTCCGATAAAATCAAACGTATATATTAGAGTGCATAAAAGGGCAATTTGAAACTTACTACAATCGCTTGTTAAAGTGGCTCCCCTTCATGTTTTCTGAAAGAGGCTGTTTTGAGACAGTACCCATTCCCTTTCAGGTGACTTTGCATTTCATTTGGATGCCTAGCAAGGAGATTCTTATTCACTATTTGAGCACACTTGTATCGTTCTTCTGTGTAAAAAGAAATAATCTTCTGTCGTTGAATCACACGAAGAACTATTTTACAAATATCCGTTAATTTGGTAAATTTCGAAAGTTCCTCAGACATGGAAACAGATAAACGGTTTTATCATAATCTTCATTAGGTTGACATGCTATTTGTGTGAGGTACTGACATATGATTAGGCTGGGTTATGAGTATGCATATCGTGAGGTTCAGGCTGCAATGAAGGGTAAATATACAACGCACGATAATAACTTTTGCTGCTGGTCAAATGGGCGTAACACTTGATAATATATTCATTTTAACTGTGTTAAACAAGTATTTTAGACCTGTAAACGAAAGCTTTTTTATCGATTTTACGAAGGCGTTCGATAACGTGTGGAGAGTAGATGATGGTAAATAGTTCAAGTTAATTCAAAGTATGTATAATAATATAAAATCCTGTGATGTGGTTGACAACCAAATTTCCAACTACCTCTTTAGTTATTCTGGTGTCCGACGGGGGAAAGGCTCTCACCATTATTATTTTCGATTTTTCTCCTCAATGATTTGGATGGTTTTTCTAAAGGTATAGGGCGTAGTTGTGACCTGTGTGTATGAAGATTTTGTTTACATGTGTATCAAATTATTATTTTGTTGTATGTGGATGATACGATACTTCTTGGCGAAACCCAGAAACCACTTCAGAATTCCCTTGATGTATTCCAGACATATTGTGATACATGGAAACTCCGCGTAAACATATGAAAAACTAAGATTATTATATTTGGAGGGGATGTAATAAATCTAAACTATCTTTTCAGTTTGACTCTAAACTAACTGAAACTGTGAATACTTATACGTACCTTGGCATCAACTTTCACCGCAGTAGGAGATCTAATTTCGCAATCAATGACTTTTTGTGTAGCTCTATGAAAGCCATGTTTGCATTACTGAAGAAATCAAGAAACATCATTCTGGCCCTCGATACTATAATTAATCTGTTCGATATTTTAATACTACCAGCTGCCTTATATGGGAACGAAATATGGAGGTATGAAAATACAGTAAATATTGAAAAGTTTCATCTTAAATTTGCTACTGGCCTACGATTATCAACCCCTAACTTTATGCTGTATGGCGAGCTGGGTCGTTTCCCTGTGAACATTACAATCGCTGAAAGGATGATCACATTTTGGAATAATTTAGAAACCACATCTTTCCCGAATAGGTTGTCATTGCGTGTATTGCAACTCTTCAAATTAAACATCTATCTTAATCTCCGTAATAATAACGTATAGATATCTCACATGAAAAGTACTGTAAACAGTTGTGGCTTATCTAATGTATTTGATAACCCTAGTTACTTTATTATAAACTGTTCAAAGATCTGCCGTTGTTTGAAAAATAACTTCTTTTACCCGTATACGTCTCTCGACCTATTATGTCATTTTGGACATCGAACCATCACTTGCCGCTGGAAAGATATACCAGGAATAAACAGAAATTGTTATCTTTGTAACTCACCGGCGATAGTCGACGAATTTCACTACCTATTTAAATGTTTGTTTTTGGACACTATAAGATGACAATATAGCCCTACTTATTACAGTAAATACCGAATCTCGCTAAAATGAAACTACCGTTTACCTTCGATGATTATTCACTTGTTAAGGATATTTCAACATTTACAAGAACTATAGTCAAGTCAAGTGTTTATTTCTAGTACGAAGGCCTCAGGCCCATATACAATACAGAGTATACAGCTGTATATACAATGTATATTATATATATTATGGTAGTCATATACTGTCTATGTGATATCTATCTATTATCTAAAGTTGTACATGTATTTTCTCTTAATTAATATGCATGCCATAGGAATTTACTTAAGCTTTTTAAAACTACTACATTATCCGTTGATAGAAGGGATCTAAGTTTGTACATATTCGGATTTTGATGATACACAGAAGGGAGGTACTTAATTCGTAGCGTGCTATATAATGTACAAATGAGTAAAAAATGGTACTCGTCTTCAGTAGCTAAATTACAATATGGACATAAACGCTGAGATTTATCTATTCCCAGCCATCTCCCATCGTTACGTTTTAATCTTAATAAACCACATCTGAACTTAACAAATATATTCCTAAGTCGTTTGTCAATAGTGCTAGACATTAGATCTAGATATTTCTCAGGAGCTAAAATGCTTATATTCACAATATAAACAATATCTAGAGCTATTATTCAGAAAAACATATTGATAGCAACATTTTCAAAGGCATTAATAAAGGAGGATATATATATATATATATATCTGCTACAGATTGGAACATCCAAGCATAACCAAAACCACGTGAGAACAAGATCTTACGAATATACGATGCATAAGTCGTGTAACCACAGTTAGAATAATATAATTGCATTTTATATACCTCGAGAGGTATCCGGTTTTCATGCATAACTAAAACTCGCAGCCAATATCTTAATGTTTCACACATAGCGTTCATATAATGCGGATACCAACGGATAACACACTAATATATTTATTGTTACCAAGTGATCACAACAACGTATCATTTATTTTGTGACTTTATTAGTACTGTACCACCAATGGTGGTTTGTCGGAATAAATATTCAATTGAATTGGTAAAGTGGTGGTGAAAAGTATACACACGAATACACTGAAAAACGTAATGATATCCGGTGTTCCAAGTAGAAAACGGTGAGACGTCCTGCTCTTCATGTTTTATAGTTTCATCATGATCCTTTTCAGAGGAAATGTCAAAGGCGCATAACTGAAAAGAATTTGAAGGGACAAGACTTAAAAAGAGTAATGTCAATTTCGAGTTGACGGCTGTAAGTCCTTGAACATATTTAGAGGAGAAGATCACATAGTAGTTCTAGGAATCATCCAACGTGGTCACTTACTTGACAAATTAAGAGTCTTCGTCAGACATGTAAGGACAGTCATAATATTGACGGAGAAGGCATCAGTTAGTTGAAGTCTTCGGGACATTCAAATTGAATAAAATGTCATCAGTTCATTTTTGTATATCCTGCCAGTAATACATGCTTGACATTTCACAAGAACATCCTGGCTCTAACGTTCGGCTGACATGAAAGTCAAACTGGCGACATATCCGTAGAAGCATGGGCATTGATTCCCTCGTGACCAACTAGAATGAAGGCCATTCTTGTTTTGGCAATGGTTTCTTGTCCAGATCATGTACAGGACTACGCACGCTGATAAACATTAATATGAGCGAAAACAATCTCTAAAGAATATATTGTCAGGCAATCTCTTTGGAGGAAGCACAAGCAAAAGGTTTATATAGCACAACATTACATAACTCATTTTTACACTTAAGCTTGATAAGACGAAAAATCTTTACCACTTACGACAAAATGTTTTCTTCTCACAAAAAAGGAAATTTACTCTCTTTGTGATCGTAAAGTGAAAGCCTTAGATATTATAAACAATACATATATGAAGAAATTACAATTTCCTCTCTGTTACCTTATTTGGGTTCTTGTTATTGACAAATCCAATGGAAAGATAAGAATCATTATTGTAGTAAATATCACAGCTTTGCGAGTATATATGTTTGGCGATTCCGAGACACCCCATGTTCGATAGAAGGAAACTGAACTTTCTAGTACACAAAATAGCCTACGTAAGTCACACCTCCTGGCGGCTAATCACGCCTGCCCCAAGGACTACCTTTGAAGGGCGATATTGAAGTGTTTACCTTTCCGGTCGGTATAGTTGTGTATAGCATGAGTGCATAAGATGGGTGACGATTGGACGACTTAATTACAACCAGAGAGCAGTGCTACGATGGTATTGATTGGTCAGCAGTGCAAGTTGGTAGTGCTCCCCGACTTTATGAATAGAACATATGTCATATTTGGGATTTCACCTTCTTAGTAAAGTACAAATTCTAGTACTTTTTTCGGTTGAGTCCCATCCGGGATTCGAACCCGCACCCTCAGAGTCAGGCACCTAATCGCCAGCACACAAAGTCAGCCGCCTAGCCCGCTCAGCCACCGCGACTTCCACAAAAATGAAAGTCGGACAACTGGTAGTCTAGACAGCGTACTTTGTGTACCCCTCTGATGAGTGTAAATTGGCACGGCTCCCACGGCCGAAAGCTATGATTACACGAAGCCATTTAGAAAGTGGTCAAATGCAACATATGTCATATTTGGGATTTCACTTTCTTAGTCAAGTACAAATTCTAGTACTTTTTTCGGTTGAGTCCCATCCGGGATTCGAACCCGCACCCTCAGAGTGAATGAATAGAACCTACCCCTACCCCCCACCTACCACCTACGCGCCTCTTGACGACAAACCCCTCTTTTGGCGTGTCTCTCATCTTTTATCACGAAAGTGTTGTGTTAGTGATGTTATTATTCGCAATATTAGATGAGTCAGTTATCTAGCCTTGAATCATGCATCAACTTTCCTGAACGGGTAAGCATTAGCGACAGGCATACATGAAGCATCATTGGAAAGTATCAGTAGCCAACAATAACATTGCGTTCTGTCGTCTTCCAAGACATACTGACATTAAGGACAACAGGAACGTACTGATGCAGAACGTACAGACGGTAACACGCACCGAGATCCGGTAAACTGACTGTAAGCCAGTTATACGGCTATAGGTTAATCAATGTGGGCAATCACATTGGGATAAATAAAACACAACAAGCTAGAGGACATGCAAGCGATGATTCCTTATACCTATAATATGGGTCTCAATCATTATAGAGGTGATGTTTCAAGATGGTGCTGTATAGACATTCAAATTTCACCCATTCTTTCCTTGTAAGACATTCACATTTCACCCATTCTTTCCTTGTAAGACATTCACATTTCACCCATTCTTTCCTTGTAAGACATTCACATTTCACCCATTCTTTCCTTGTAAGACATTCACATTTCACCCATTCATTCCTTGTAAGACATTCACATTTCACCCATTCTTTCCATTCTTTCCTTGTAAGAATTCACATTTCACCCATTCTTTCCTTGTAAGATATTCACATTTCACCCATTCTTTCCTTGTAAGACATTCACATTTCACCCATTCTTTCCTTGTAAGACATTCACATTTCACCCATTCTTTCCTTGTAAGACATTCACATTTCACCCATTCTTTCCTTGTAAGACATTCACATTTCACCCATTCTTTCCTTGTAAGACATTCACATTTCACCCATTCTTTCCTTGTAAGACATTCACATTTCACCCATTCTTTCCTTGTAATGGTGCGAGGATGTTCTGATGTGTATTCCATGTCAGTGTAGGGTGGGGATATGTATTAGGCGGGGACGGACCTCACAGGCACACTCTCAGTGTCAGAGCCAGTTGCCTTTCGTTACTGTCTTTATCGCTATTACAACTGCTCTTGTAGTACGCATACTTTCAGTTTGTACTGACACTCTATGAAACCATTAGATATGTCATTAACAATTGTATATCAAAGTACCTAACTTCATTAATCAATAAACACACGCAATAAACATCTCTACGGCAGCAGGGATCACTTTGGGCATGGGTTTGGGAACTTTTACTTGTTGAAATACAAAATATTCAATTAAAATTTTAACATCTGGAGAAATTCCAAGAACCTACGTATGTTGGCAGTACTGTGGCAGTCAGACAGTCCCCGTAGCAGTACAAAATAGACACCACTTATGCATATCTGCTAAGGCAAAGCGAATAAGTCCGACTGTACATAAAGCATGTGTTATCCCCTAGTTAGTTCCTGTTCCTATCTATAGTTTGAAGGGGGTTCGATCGTTATCATCTGTTGGACTATCACCATACCGAAATCAGTGTGAAATATATGGGACTGCAGGTCATGGATGAATAATCCCAACTGGTTAAAATGTATAAAATTACCTGTAATTGGAAATGAAATGAATCAACATTCTTTGTACCCTGAAACTTGCTGGGTCTGTTTTCTTATTTCATCTCAGTTTGTTTCGGAATTTAGCGTAACTGATTCCCTTTGTATAGAACAGGAACAGCAGAGAAAGTATAGTAGGTAAAACACGATATTAAAAGAGAACGCACAAACATCTGGTAGCAGTCTTAAACTGAAACAACTCAAATGAGAGTGTAGAGTCGACATTTGACAAATCAAAGACGGGGAGAAAGGTAAAACCACGACTGACTGAAATAGATGAAGACGTTCGATGTTTTGTGGTGTTTGGGGGCTGATGTGACAGGAAACATGAACCTTCATTGACTGGATCTGTTTTGATGGCACGTTACGAAGGTCTCATGACTACGGAGAGAGAGATATTAATGTGGCACAAACATGTTTCGCACGGTGTTTGGAATTACAAAGGGGTCAGTGTGTGAGAATTCTCATCCGTTACTCTGCTGTGATATTTAGACGCTTTTGTCGTAAAAGTAACGTGTCGGCCAAGCATTCAATAATTCGTTTGTTCTATTGTCTATCCCAGTAAGGTTTCACGTGGGGTAATATCGGCATCATGCTCAAACGTGATGTTTGCAGGAAATTCTGCTGAAACACATTGTTGACTCTGCTTGCTGATGTGGACGGTGTCCCGGGACCCGGTCCGGTTTATGAAGAGTAAGCAACAGACTGCAATGGAGACAAAAAGATGTCGCGTTCTGTCTGGAGGAGTGGATGTCCTAATTAGATGTCACGGAGTCAGTGTGCTTACAATGTGATGTGGCAAAGGATAGTGACACACTGTGGCAACTCACTTACACCGTAATGTAGCTAAAGTACAACACACCAGGTGTGCGTGGAACGGATGGAAGTGTTTCCCCTAGAGCTTGCAGGATTAACAGAATTGACCCCATCAAAATACATTACTATATATATACAGTTAAAAGGTCGATGCTGTGGGCTGCTCTACGTACTATGCAAGTGCGAGTTAAAATGCCCATGCTATGGGTTGATCTAAGTAGTATGCAAGTGCTATTAAAAAGGCCCATGCTATGGGTTGATCTAAGTAGTATGCAAGTGCTATTAAAAAGGTCCATGCTATGGGTTGATCTCAGTAGTATGCAAGTGCTATTAAAAAAGTCCATGCTATGGGTTGATCTAAGTAGTATGCAAGTGCTATTAAAAAGGTCCATGCTATGCGCGGCTTTAAATATTGAGTGAGTTCCAGATAAAATGTTCATACTACGGTTTGATTATCGGTTTTCTGTAGTCCTGGTACCCATCACAGCTCCTTAGCCACTGGGTCACTCTACTCCTTCTAAAGACCATAATGGCGTATGATGTCATCGTGATGAACTAGAGTGTGACATATCCCCAAATAATAATCACTTTGTAAGTTTGCCGTTCACTCCGATACGCTTCCGGGGCGTCATAGCGTTATAATACTGGCTTGCTTGTAACAACAAAAAACGGAGCAAGGCATTTCAGCAAATAGCAAAAGACCCACTGTGGACCTGAAGCCCTGAATGTAATGGGTTTGCTAGCCTACTTGTGTGTTCTGTAGTCTGACAACGATGGACGCTCTAGATTCTCTAAAATAAAACGAGGTTTATATTATAGGACTTCGCTTGTGAGAAATCAACATTACCCTCCTATGTTCTTCATTCAAGAGATCTACAGTTAGGCGCCTAACGATTTTCCCACGAACTAGTCGAATTTGCATCCTACATGTTGACGTCTAGTCAATGTTGGACGACATGAACTAAGGTTTTGGGGTGGTCCCAAAGTTGTAGGGCGTTAGGTAAAGCTAGCAAAATCGGAACAGTTTTGGCAATACATGCGAGTCATTGTCTACAATAACTTTATCTTTTTATATCCATTATTAATGGATTATGAGTTTTTTAGGCCTAACTGGTGCTTTATGAAAACTGCATTGATGCCCCACAAAAAACAGTTAAAATATATGAACAACAACAACACCAAAAAAAAACCACACGCACACACACAAAAAAAAAGAGACCTAAACATGTACACTGGATCCTGCTTATTTCCCTGAAGAAGATATGATGGGGTGGGGTGGGGGGTGGGTGGATCTAGGTTATTGATTATAACAACCACGAGTAATGTGCCCTGGGAAATCGAAGATGATTATTTTTAAAGGTTTCCTAATTAAATGTGCAACAAAGGTTTTCGTTTAGTTCAATTTCGAAGAAGAGACATGTCAAACGATTTGACCATCGATTTCTGACCAAATTGATTGGTGAAATAAACAAGGGATTTTAGCGCATTATGGATAGCCGCCCTGGTAATAGGCAAAGTGATAAAAAACAAACAATCAAGTTAACCTCAGAAGACATTTCACGACACTTTTCCACTCTATGACCCAGTCTAATGTTCTATACGTTATGACCTCACAAATATGTTTAAAGAAATGCCATGTGAAGCACACTATCCAGGCATATTATGACGCCAAGTGATGCAGGGACTGGAGTGAGTAAGTGAGTTTAGTTTTTTTGGCCGCACTCAGCAATATTCCAGCTACATGGTGGCGGTCTGTAAAAATAGTCGAGTCTCTACCAGACAATCCAATGATCAACACAAGCATCGAACCGATGACGTGTGTCAACCAGGACAGAGCCTGACCACCCGATCCTGTTCGTCGCCTCTTACGACAAGCAAAGTCGCCTTTTATGGCAAACATGGGTTGCTGAAGGCCCATTCTTTCACGGGTCTGCAGGGACTTGAAGATAATGCACAGATCCATTTTTTGCGAATACATACATTATTTAACCAGAGAGTGAATGAACTTCACTCCAACTCCTCTGCAGTCGACGTCTTGGGGGAATGAGATCGGACAACGGGGAACTCTATGTGGATTCAGGGGCTCAGTGTGGATACTATTCCCTTTTTGGATGGCCAGTTTCGGGATTTGATGAGACACTTCACAAAACGATTGTCAAAAACCGCGCAGGGTGGCTTGTCAAGAAGCATTACAGCAAGGAATGCCTTGTTTTGTTATCAAGACATCCAACACCCTCAAACTGTCTGTGTGAGCCTTGTAGCAGCGTGTTTTATAACTATCTAAGATGTTTCACTCAAAACAGATATTCAGTGACATTTACATTAAGACAACCATTGACGACAATCTGACCTTATAATCTGAAACGTCTCACATGCTGAGACATGTATACGTTTGATTAAATATTGAATCTCCGCTATACATAGGTAGGTTGGTAACCAAGAAACAGCATAATGTATTGAATCAGTTTATGTTTTTACGACTGATGACAGAAAAGTGATGATAACAAGCACGGTTCACAGCACGTCAACATCAAACCTTGTATGTTCTGTTGCTACTTCTTTCAGACTGATGTCCTCCAGACATGTGATGCATCCAGACTTCACTCTTGTCAGTTCAACCGAGCTGTCATGGGATATGGCTAGGAAAACATGAAACATGTTACAGCTGACAGTGTTGAAAAACTGCAGGTTTGATGAAGACCAGCAGACAGTATGGATGCCAGCAAGTATCTCAAGGACATCAAACTGTCTCCCACTAGTATTACATAGAGACCTTATTGCAGACGTGATATTTACTGTTCTGGGTATATTCGTGACCTTGAACATTTACACAGAAGACATTGTAGCTAGGTGATAACATGTATATTCCTCCACTGGCAGCGATGTCCATGGTTCATATATATATATATATATATATTAATACAATCGGGGTTGTTCCAACAGCTACTAAATTGGGGGGTGGGGAGACATGTTTAGGAGTATGTCCACATTGATTGATTGACTAAGTTTACTTTTACGCCGCACTCAACAATATTACAGCTTCATGGTCTGTAAATAATCAAGTCTGGATCAGACAATCCAATGATTACTAGCGTGAACAACGGTTTACGCAATTAGGGAGCGATAGCATGACTCAGCGAGCCTAACCACCAGATCCCTTTAATCGCCTGTTACGACATGCATGGGTTACTGAAAATCAAGTCAAACCCCGATCTTCACGGGTATGTCTTCACGGAGTTCTTTTACGGAGCCTCACAACCACGACACATAGAGTTGGAAAGGCGGCATCTTTATGAGCAGGTGGGTGCCTTGAAGGTCCGCATGTTGTCAGTGAAGGTAACAATATCAGTATTTCAGCCATGCCGTGGCTGAACATGGTTAAACCCCGCGTAGAGGCGACTCACGTAATATTAATCATATTACATGTATACCATCTGGGGAACGTGGCTAGTGTTCGACAATTACTGAATTTTTCAACCATCTGTTTTGTGTAATTTGTTACACTTCTGGAATATAGCTACTGAGAGATTAACATTGAAACATTAAAGGAACAGAAGACCCAGCTGCGTTTGAAGAGATATTTGTTAGGATGTTAGGGTTAGGTTTTGGTATTTGTACAGATATTTAACAGAAAAGGAAACCTTGATTTCACGTTAACTATAATCATCATAATCCTTTTCTCCTATACATAACTTGGGATTTCTAGTATGGTTTATCTTTGTGGCTTGTTTGTGTTTGTTGGTGAATGCTGCACACAGCAATATTCCAACTAGTAGATAACCACTACGGACCAGAAAACTCGGTGATTGACAACTTGGGCATCAAATTTCGCCATGGGGACACAATAACATGCAGTCCCGACAGCCGTTGACAAGTGATCCCATTTCCGTTAGTCGTCTCTTTAGACATGTCTGCAATCAAATGTAGCAATCTCGGGGTCATGTGGTGATATTTACTTATTAGAACATGACGGTACTAAGGCACCAAGCAGGCCATCATTATCACGGACATACATCGTCATCAGACACCAACATCAGTGATACCATAAAGCCAAGTGTACTCTAAGACAGCAGTATTGTATGCATGCCAACTAGTCCTGTAGCCAATCGTATTTAAGGGTTATTATAACGCACTACTTCCATGTACAGAATACGGCACAAGGTAGGTTATCCAATTTCCGCAGACCAGCTGGCGACCTAAAGACCTCAATATCTGCCTACTTGCGAGTACTATAGCATCAATAACAATGCACGCGTCGGATTCAATAACCTGCAACGGGGTTTATGTGACTCAACATCTATCACAAGTGTCAGTACTTACGCTTCCTCTCACACCTCTGGTTTGACCCTAATGATCTTCCCACGAAATGGTCGAAGTTCAATGTGTTTTGCAAACAGACGCTAATAATTACGAAACGTTGTCCATTTTATTTGCAGCGTGATAGTTTGCCACTTGGTATTATTTAGTTCAAACATATGAATGAAATGTGGCAATTGAAAGAGTTTATTGTGACTGTATACTTGTTAACACACGAAGCCTCATCACTCGTGTAACGGGTCTAAATGCTCAGAAAAGTTACTCATTTAATTATGAAATATTCATACCTTACAATTCCAGTTAGGTCTATGATCTAAACAAAAACATGGTTTTTGTATTTTTACCGTGGCTAACATCTCGATATTCTCAGTGTACAAAAATGCATTAATATGCCCGTTCCTGATCTATTCCATGGCGTATTAGCTGTTTCTGAGTTAAATCCCCGGGGCAAAAAATTTCTTTTTTTGAACTTTTTCTCTAGTCATCGTTGACAGGAATTGATTGGATGAACAAAATGACTGGTTATTGAATCATAAATACTAGTACTTATCTTTTGAAGACCAACCATGTCATTGGCACAAACTCACGCATATACTATATACATGCAACTAACTAACTATACATACTTCAGCGTATTCTGTATATGCTACATACGAGGGGAAGTCAATATGTTCATAGAACTCGATATAAAACAGAACACAATGGTTGTGATATTGGTTTTATTTTTCAATATAGTCTCCCTGAACCTCGATGCATTTTGCCCATTTGTCTTTGAGACTGTCTATGCCCTTGAAGTAGAAGTCTTCAGATTGGTCCCTCAGCCACGCCTCTGTTGTTGCCTTGAGGTCATCATCATTGGCAAATCTTGTTCCACGCAAGTGAGATTTCAAATTGCGAAACAGATAGTAGTCGCTGGGGGCCAGATCTGGACTGTATGGGGGATGGTTTAGTTGTTCGAAGCCACATTGTTGAAGAGAAGCTTGTGCAACACGGCTCTTGTGGACTGGTGCATTGTCGTGGAGAAGCATGACTCCAGCTGTCAACTTCCCACGCCTCTTCTCTTTGATGGCCGCTCTCAATCTTTTCATCAAGTCAGCATAGTAAGCCCCTGTGATCGTAGTTTTAGGTGGTTTATAGTCTATGAGAATCACACCCTTTGAATCCCAGAAAACGGTTGCCATGATCTTGCCAGCAGAAGGTTGTGTTTTGAACTTCTTGGGTGCAGGAGAATGCTTGTGCTTCCACTGCATGGATTCTTGTTTGGTTTCGGGATCCCAGTGATGAATCTAGGTTTCATCCCCAGTAACCAGACGAGCATGAAAGTTATCAGGATCAGCGTTGTAGATGTCCAACAGCTCACGACTGGATTCAACTCTCTGGTGACGATCATGTGCATTTAGGTTACGAGGGACCCATCTTGCGGATACCTTGGACATGTGCAGGTATTCATGGATCACTGTGCAAACACTTCCATGTGAAATGCCACACTCTGAAGCTATCTCGTCCACCTTTATTCTCCGATCGGACATAATTAAGCGTTGGATCCGGGCAATTGTATCTTCTGTAAAGGCTTCAGAAGGTCTTCCTGACCGTGGGTCATCTTCCAAGGAGCTGCGACCTCGCTTAAACTCAGCTGACCATTTTGCCACAGTGGAATATTGAGGGGCTTCCTCGCCATATACATTGATCATGCGTTTGTGGATTTCGGTTGCATTCACACCTTCTTTAGTGAGAAACTTGATAACTGCACGAAACTCAGTTTTGGAGGTTTCCATGATTTGTGCAGGGTAATCGTCTTTTAAAGGCTCTAACTCTCAAGTAAATGCTCGAGGAAGGTTGGGTATCAGTATACAGAGTCACAGATGAATCAACTCAATAATGACACCAATGACAACATCACCAAGGATATATCAGCACCCACTTCTATGAACTTATTGACTTCCCCTCGTACCTAGTTCTTACGCAAAGAATTAGTGAAAATAGGTAATTCAAGACGCAGCATCAGTTAGAGTGATAGAAATCATGCTCCACGCACGTGTCAAAATCAGGACTGCCATGCAAGATTTCAGATATGTTTTTGGTGTTACGTTTTACAGTGTTTACATAAGATGTTAGACATCCACACTTGACCTTGTCATATATATCTCATAATGCCACACGCCTTTTCAAAGAATACTTACATGTACACATACAACTGTCTGACGTCTTGGCCCTTCTGGTGAAAATGGTTTATTGGGGTTCGTACTTCCTGAAGTTGTGACGGGACTTTAGTGTGTAGCCTGGTGATGGAGTGGTTGGGACTCAACATCCTATGTTCAGACAGACTGATTTCAGACCATCTTTCTTGATGGAGAACTTTTAGAAGATGTGTCTCCAAGTGCAGATTGTCCACAATTATACACACATAGCCTCGTGTGGGTGGTCTGGTTGGTCTTGGTCTCGTTACTAAATAGCCTTTACTACTTTTAATAGTCTTCTGGGTCTTTGTGACCAGACAGTGAGTCGGATCGGGGCTTGGCTTGACCGTTGCGTTGGGTCTTTACGCTATCATGGGTACTTGGAACGTTTCTTCCGTCTTTGTGGTAACCTGCGATGCTGGTTGTTGAGATGTTTGTGTAGTGTGGTGATGGATGGTGATAATGGGGAAGATGGTTGAAGACTGAGGGGTGTGTGTAGCCTGTGATGTGGTTAGTGGTGGTACCCATGGTGTAATGTCGTGGCTGTTGTTATTATCGAATAATGATGGTGCACACGACAAAGTAACACCAGGTTACTAATGCTGGAAGCAAATATGCGAAGCGAGTAGTCGAACAGTGATAAATATTCCAGTTAGTGTTCTTACACTGTGTCTCATTGAATCCATGCTATCGAGGTAGTTTAGATAGACTGAGAGTTTGAGTGTTCCTGTGTATTGTCAGATTCAGAAGAACATTTTTATATTGGTGTTTGCCACACTCTGCATCATAATAGCAATACGTATTTCCATAGTTATAAACGTTTTGAAGAAACACGATCCACGTGGCAGGTGCCCCTGTGCGAGGAGACACTGCGGGTTCCCATGTTTAGTATTTGACAACCGTGGGATGGTAGGCCCTATTTCTGTCCCTTATCGGGAAATAGTTTTCTAAGGAAAGTGGTGAAGGGATTTTTACTGAGACGTATCACAGTTACAGAGAGTTGCCCTGCTTCAAATTTGGAACTGAGGTGATTTTGATTTGAGTTCGTTCTCAGCAATATTTCAATGACAACATGTCAACTTAATGAACTCGAAATGTTGAAAGTAACGATTACAGTTTTGGTAAAACCCTCACGCACTACAGTGCTATAGATCGAAGATCAAAGCACAATAATCAGGGAGAAACTACGATCCTAGAAATGTTATGTCAAAGCGGCTTTCTCTGAAGTAAACTGTAGCACCACCTTCTCACTTTACTGATTCTTCGGTTCATTGCGGCTAACACGTATCATTTACGTAAATCCCTGTAGTATTCCACAATGTGTCTCTAATGTGACATTACTAGAAGTCTTCGGGTCATATAAAAGTGGGGAACAATTCAGCGAAAGGATTTTCTTCAGCGTTATATCGCTTGGAATCTCTGACATCTAACGATACATTCCAATGTCCATTCATCAGAAAACATTTCTGCAGTCCCCAGGCTGATTCTAATTAATCGAGTACGCGGGCAACTGGAGTTGTCACATAGCGCTGTGGGAATACTCCAAACCTGTAAGAACAAGATTAGGCAAACTTCATAGGCTTGAAGCATCCGAGATTGGAGGCAAACACGAACAACTCTATTTTCAGAGTGCAAGTTTATGACTTCATATGCTGGTAGATCTGAACCAATTTCAAAGATGATGCAGAGACCAAGGGCAATGTTATTGAAGGCCGTTCTAACCTAGAATAACTAATCATAACCTTTCAGGCACCATGGTTAAAACATTTCTAGTAATGATGGAAATTGACTGAAAACGAGATAGGTTAACTTGTTCTCTTCAATGTTGTCACGAGGGTTAGTTGTGCATAGACGTATGCTCTGTACCAAACAAAGTAGTAAATGCCCAAAGCAGCTTGCTAAGATGCAACAATAGGCTCCGTTTCAGTTTCAACACGACATGTTTGTTTCATCGAAGACGGAGTGCCGCATCTGTAACGCTGACGTACTTTCTTCATAAGATTCATAAGAAACCCCATGATTCCCTAGTTAATGAACATTATTAGGCTCTGAGCTTGACTCATACCGTGTTTGACATGAAGCGGAATTGAACCCGAACTGCCATGTGTATTTCAGCTGATCAGCAAGTTTAACGCTGGTAGACAAAGTCAAAAGTTTCGATTTGAAGGATGAAGATATTCGATTGATGGATAACATTTATCAATCTCATTTTTCAAAATACTATCACTCAGTTTAAAAATTATTCATCGGAAGAAAGCACAATAGCTTGATCTGTGAAGAAATATGAAAACATAAAATACACACGCCATATGCAGGTTGTAACCAGTAAAGGTCTTCTGTCTTGGGCCATTTGTCAGAAATAATACATCATCTGTATCATTAATGTAATGATGTGGGGAACAAAAGCTTTTAGGGAACACGGAATCATTCAATTCTGAAACGTAGGTACTTCTACAAAAAGGGTTCGGGTGTTTGGAAGTTTGCAATTAAGGCGATTTTGTTGCAAGTGTATCGATTTCTTTCATCTCCTGTGTTCTTGATGTGGTTTAACTGGAAACAGGATCGGTGGGTTTTTTGTGAACGAGCAAAGATCGTTATTTCTGAAACAGGAGATATATAGGTTATTTCATAATAGAACTCCCAATGCGGATGTTCGCAATATATAAGAACACAGTTAAAGATAACAAGACAAAAGATAACAAGCTTGTTTACAGGAAAGGACAGAAGACCGTGATACTATGAAGGTTTAGATTAATTCAAAATTGGAAAAACAGGGCTACTAAGAAACCGCACAGATAGGTGTCTATATATCTGACGTTAAAAGGATTACAGAACTGTAGAGAGGTTAAATTTCTAGGACAAAAAATATAATTTCTAGGCATCGATTTCTGTTATAAATCTAAATGTAATCAATCTGGTCTTCAGTGACTGCCAAGTAGCTGTGATGGAGTATCTACAGATTCCTTGCTATAATCAGGAGACCGCCTTACTTTTCAAACTGAGTAAAGTCAAGTCCATTGAGTCTCGTGCCATCTGCAACAGAAAATCGTCGTTTTTAACACCTGGAAACGTTGTAGGCGTACTGGAAGCCCAGGACATCATTTGTCTTGACGGGACGGGAACACATGGTGTCATCACTCATTTTCAGTGATAATTCATATACCATTCAAAAGCAGGGATATTCCATTTTTCGAGCATACCACCAGTCAATGCCAGTGTATAGGAGAAAAAAGTACTGTGTATCCATACAGATGAAACATTTCCAAATGGAATAATGTTTCATATTTTCACAGATAACTGGATGTAATTAACTAATGTTGGATATGTGTTCAACACAAATAGCACCACTAAACTGTTGACTATATATTCAGCTTGTGATTACCACATGTACACTCATATCTCTACAGCCCTGTCCCTGGTTTTCCCCGATGTATATCTGGTTTGTCATGATTCATCTAACGAAGTATTCGAAGCTCCAGAATGACATATAAACAGTAGAACAGTCAACACAAATCTTTCGAAGGAAATCGCATGAGTTATCACCTTACACAACCAATCAAAAAGTCATTTCAAGTCGATAATGCGTCTCCATGTTAATCTGCACACGATCTTTGAGATCTCAGCGTAGGATGTTACGGAAGGATCACACTAAGGGTTCATTATCCGTCCGTAAGTGCTCTAGTTTGTGAAACTAGGATATTAGCTTCTGAAAACACGGGGCATATTCAACAGAACATCCATTATTAAATGAACAATCTAACATCCCTCAAAGGGGGCGTCAAAGTAGTCCAACAAGAGCAAATGGTGGGATAATTGAAGCAGTGATTGAGGCTGGCACCTCCTGACTGACAAACTTTGTCAGGACTAAGGCCTCCTAAAGGTATCATTAATTCTAAATCACTCCAGCCCACCACATCAAAGATTGCCTGCAAACAATTTTGAGAAGAGATCCTTGTTGGCGGTGTGATGTTCCTTCGAAGATGGTTGGATGTGAAGGTTGAAACACCCTAGATTGATGACTGAATGTTAGGGGAGGAAGATTGTTGCGGATTTTAAGGGTTTTCAGGGATCAGCTGCCATTTGAAGAGGTATTAGATGATCACAACCGGAATGATTCCTTAATCTTTGTAACAAAATGTATTTTTGCTTTTCGTTACCCTATATCATCTTGAAAGGACATTCTTGTTTGGACTGAAGTCACTCTTTGAAAGAGTATCACTGGAGACTGCCTTGACTAACCTTTCCATGCTTAATGAGGACGTGTTGTGACGCTGTGTGTTATCTTACCGTAGTTCCCCTACGTAGATGTCATTGACAGACGAGCTACATCCACTGCTCCGGTAACTCTCGAAGGAGATTCCGCTGAGATAATCCACAATTGCAATCGTCGAGAGATCTTTATTAATCTTAATATAAACCTTCCCCTTTGAAGCCTTTTCCTACATTGCTGAAAAATCGCCCATCTATTATTTGACACTGTAATTGAACCTATGACGCCAAGGCTTCCTCAACGGTAGGTTACTCTGCCTATTAGAAGCCTTATTTGTTCTACAGAAGCTTAATAATTTGAGGAAGTGCCCCTCCATTCATTGTCCACTTACAGATATTGTATGTTCCTGCAGAGGTAATCACACCTCACTGTACATGTACTGGTTGTTAACATTCCATTCCCCTACCCATCCAGTCTTATCATACCAAACACTACACTGGTTGACCAGGAGCTACATGACCATGACTTCACAGAAGTATATAATGCGTCTTAAATATAAGCCATAATTTTGAACGCGGTCACAGAATAACTCCTATAGAACATTGTTCCGCAAATTTAAATTAAATTTTAAATGTCATGTAAATTCATTCTACATATGCGCAATTATATATAGTTTAGGTATAAAACATCCCTCCATAGCTCGTTTCAGTCATGTCTGTATCGTGTAGAAAAGTATTTTCAGAACAAGTTTCATTTTCTGTTTGTTTCCGTTATCAAATGATCTATGCCCAGTATGTTCCAGTATATGTGTTTCCGACACACACGCGACACAGCTGATGTCCGTTCGCCGTGATTAGTGGAGAAGTGTATACGTAGCAAAGAATTAAAGCGTTTTTTCCATGCCGTGCGAACAGTCTATACATAACTGATCGTGATCCCTGTGAACCCATCCACCAACATCCAAGGCATACCTCACAAATACGTCTCTCTCAATACCCTGCGGAGAATACTCATAATTTCGCCCCACGCGAAAGCATGATCATTTGAAAGGGGAGCCGTGGGCCCCTGAGAATAGACCCAGTGTTCTGGACGAGCCCGATACATTAGACTAGTCAACATAAGGGTCACTATTACTGGATCCAATGCTGGATTTTGTCTTCCCGGCTTTCAATCATGCCAAAGACATCGTTTATTTAAGGTATTTTATAACGTCCTAGGGGTACAATAATGAGTTTATTTTCATCAATCGGGACAACGAACCACACAGGTAGAAGTTACAATAAATATTGTTCTCGACTTTGGGTTAATAGATTTTCATAATTGATTGGGTTTTGTGGCTGGCTTTTGTGAACGTGAACATACGTGCTTATATGCTTAAGCCCTTAGTCGCAGGTCCCTTTATTGGACAAACTGGGAGAAATGTTTTTTTCAGGACTCACTAAACCCAAAATGATCTGTTGCAATGCATCACAATGGTTGCAGTTAAGCGCTTTAATCACCAATATTAGAGATATTCAATATCAGGGTTGATAGGAAAAGAAGACGACTGATATAATAGCTCAGTTTTTGCCGTGACCAGAAACACAAGAATAACGATACACGCATGCTTCATAATGGAAGACTGGTAGTCGCCTCGCGGTGTAAAAACTAGACTTTAGAATCATGTCGGTAGGTGATATACTTGTATTACACAATATGCTTCAGATATATTACACACTTCCAGTAATAATCCTATTATTATTTATGAGGTTTTAACTTTGGAAAAAGTAAGTCAGAAGGTTTTATGAAGCATTTTATTGTGCTAGAGTTATAGAAGATTTAAGCTGGAAATGCACAAATCTTGTCAATGTGCGTATCGATCGGATCGACCGCTGTTACACAAAGAAGGTTATTATGATGGCAAACCCCATTCATTCAGTTAATGAACTCATTTAAACAAGTGAATGCACAAGAGATGTCTAACGCTATATCATAATAGTAGGTTTAGCATTCCTTCTCAGTAGATGGTAATCTTTGGAGCACAAAGGTCTACTTTGCCAATTTCAGTCGCCTTGTTAAACGCTGGTTGGCACCAGCGCACAGAAAGTATAACGAATTATGCTTTCGGGCTAAATCTGATTCACCACCAACCATGCATCATCAACAAACTGTGCATCATTATTCTTCACTTCGTGTGACCTGGATTCTAACACATGCGCATTGAAGCGGAAACTGACAGCCCCAACGTTGACTTCCGGGGCCTTGTTGCTCCCACTGTTGATTTCTTGGAGTTAGTCTAAAGAGCATGCCTATTTGACCAGCTTTATGGTTGATAGGACTTCCTTTGATGATTCCTTAAAAGATGTTTGTGAACAATAAATGCAATAAAGTACCCCTTCATGTAACGGTAGATAGAAAGGGATAAATCACAATGTTAATAAAGAACGTTGTTTGAGCTACGATTGAGATATTGTTCTCCCAACAGCATATCCGGCTTTTGCGATTTTAATGCATTATGTGCATCAGGCGTGTTTTTGTTTGATTGCGTCCGTTCACTAAAATGCCAGAAAAACACCAGAAATACGTTTAATGTGACAGAGCATTGTTTTGGGGGCCCACGTATTACCACGATTGGGAGTATATAATGGTGTGAGATGTAACATAGGATATAATAATCACGATATCAGTTCACATATCACTGAATCAGCAATACACACATTATCACATGGTGGTGTTATAAGTCGTTGCATAATAATGGAATCTAAAGTAGTAGTTATGCACTCGATTTGGTTTCAGTCATTTGGCGACGTTAACGTTTTGATAAGTGAACGTTTGTAATTGGCCGGATTGTCATTTTTCCAAGCATATTCGATTTGTGTTATTTTACTATTAGTAAGTATTTTCAGAATCCATAGGGTAAATAGAATCAGGGTAAATGCATTGTGTCTCTGTGACCTGTCAGGAAACCAAGCATTTGCCATAGTTTGGCATGTGGCTGCGTCTGAATAGAGTTCCTTCCAGTTAACCAGCCACATTATCCTCATAGAATTTATCGTTCAGCTACTTGAGTAAAGTTTCGTAAAATCAAAGTTTGAAATGTGCACGACTTTAACTCATTTGCTCTCACATATTTCTTCGAAGTTATTCAGAAACTCCGTGTTGATAGACAATCTATTGTCGGATCAATATTTCAGAAACACCTGGTGTTCGGACCTTCCAAGAAAGGTACATATACCTTGTACATACTGGTCCACATGTACATTTGTTAGGGAGAGTCTTTCGCCCCAAGCCTGCATATTGTTATACCTATCGTGTCTTAACACTGAGGTAAAGTGCATACTGTTTGCTATCGTTACATTCTATGTCTGTCTCGAGTGAAAGAAACCTTTAAAAGTTTCCCACTAGACAACAGGACCAGTGAGTGGACAATAAATAGTCGTCCTGTCTGTACTACTTTACTGGCCCAAAATATCATTCATGGATTTACTAAATTATCAATACAAAATTCACTGGCCACAAAAAAACAACAACAAAAACAACAACAAAAACAACAACAAACAAACAAACAAACAAAAAAAAAACCTGCAAATTTTACAAGCAAGGGACAACAGAAACCTCGCACACCGCTATCCCTGGGGGTAAATATTTGCATATTGTCTATCAAAATGAAAATGTAAATTGTGTAAGGCATTCTTTCAAACATAATTTGGCAACATGTTTCATCAGAGAAGGTTTGGTTGAAGAGATATAGCCAAATAATTATATCATTCCTCTTGTTATGAAATTGAACATGAGTAGATCATTATTCTGAATTTTGCTAGAGGTGGTTCTCTGAGTAAATCCTGTCTCTTGAGATGTTGTCTTTAAAGTTTCTTAATCGTTATTTCCATCCCGTGTCCGCGGAATCCTTTCGCTTGTCACAAAAGTGACAGTTGGGAGATTGTATACTGTCACAGAATTGACACAATTACTTTCTCCCGGACACGGTTCTCTGCCTTTACTCCTAGAGAGTCCTCAAGGGAGTATTCATTGTCGGAATCGATCGAGCGATGTATAGAAGAAAAGGGGTGTTGAAATCAATAACGTCTATAAACTGACACCGAGCGCTGATCGCAGATTACCCGCGACAAAGATACGATTATTTTCACATGGTTGAAGGTATTTAGGATCAGATCCCAAAGACGGAGCAGTTTAAACCACCCTATCGATTCTAAGTTGGGCCGCTAATCTTTCCTGTCCATTTGCAACACATCAAGTACACGTAAAGACGCCGGGACGGTCTTGACTATAGGTTGAGAGGGATCAGTCGGGAGCTTGCGCTGTATTAGGCAATCAAGGGATTACTTTCCCGTAAAATAAGGCTTACCTCATTGCTCTCACACTGTGCCTGACGGAAATGTCAGCAAGGTCTAGGAAAGCTTTGGAACGTTTTTTTCATATATATCCCCTCAATTACTCCTCTCAACACTTACATTGATTCATGTATATCATGGCAGTCATTGGCTCTTTTAAGTTTAATTCAAACACGTGATCTCCATGACTCTGGATTTAAACATGATATTGTTTTGGGTGCTATCACCTCGATCACTTCTGGGAAACGGGGCCAAATTATTTCAGTTGGTAAAAATACATTATTGGGTGCCATGATTTAGCAGTGGAGTTAGCTTAACAATCACTTATAATTACGACCAGATCTCACTGAGTACCAATGTGCTTATTGCAATAGTTGATATACTGAATTCAAAATTGTCCATTCAGTGCGAGACTTATTATTTACATTACCGGGCTATCTGAAAACACTTGTAAGATCCAGATCTCATATATGGGCGTCGGACGTCAATCGCTTACACGACTTAAGGACATCACCTTTCTACTTTCCCATCATGCATCGTCTGTAGAGGGCGCTGATATATGTAACTGTAATCTCGAATCCACTCTGTACCCCAGTTCTTCAAAATTAGTGCTTGTTCTGTTTTTCCATGACGACAAATGGAATATCCTCCTGATATGTTATATAAGCCAGAGACATCTATATATAATCAGTGGACATCTTCTAGCGTGTTTCCAGTGAAACATAGACCTCATGGCATGTGCTGGCATATGCATCATTAAAATGGTGACATAAACCTAACTGATGATGCATTTTGTATTGCTGACAAAACATATTGTTTCGACTATATAATAAATATGTGGAAAACGTTCTAACTGACGACTGAATTTAAGACTGTAACACTTACGACAAACACCAGTCAGTTCCAACAAATTTATCTTAAGTTTAATTTAATTACAAGTTATCGTTACACATCTCCAAAATTTATGTTTTTCTGTGCTAGCATTCTTCTTTATTTCTTTATTCGATCGAACTTGTAATTCTTCTTTCAGAAAAGTTTACATTTACAAGTTTGCCAAGAGGCCATGTCAATCCATGTCCATTACCGCCATATTATAATGTCACGCCAAGGAAGTCCTTTTCTAATACATTCGAATATATTGAATTAATATGTTAGAGAATGAATGTTGCTAGATTCATAGAAATACCATCACGTGTGTCAGCAGACAGGAACGGGGGTGTGTGGTTGACTTACGGGAGATTTTTTGAATTTTGAATGTATTGGTGACTTCTACATCAGAGAGTGTCTGCCGGGACGGAATCTAACAGCTAAAAGACTAACCCGCTGATGTTGGCAGTATGGATGGATCACTGAACATCAGTAATAATGCCAGATGTTCTCTAAAAGGAAGCGTGTCCTGTTTTAAGGAAACCATCCGTCAATGATGAGTGTTCGTGTCGTTTTTCCAACCTACCTCTGCGCCCAACATTTCACTGCAACACAACGTCAACCCGCAAATAGTCCAGTCAGACAATCCAGAAATCAATTAATTAATATTGTGCATACAAAATGACCTCAAGCTATCTGCCACGTCAGTCGACCTAAAAATCCACTAGTTAAAGTAAAGACCAGGGAGTAAGTCATTTGGTGGACCCTAGGAAAAGGTGACGGTATACAATTGCAGATTTAAAACGGGACGAGTCACTTATAATGGAAAAGTTCTATGGACACTTGCTTGTGTCAGTATCTATATCGAAACGTTGCACAATAAAGAAGTTGACTATGCACAGAACTTGGTTTTTCTTTACCTTTACAACTTCCAAAATGCCTATCAAAGGAATCACTAATAGTATTTTCCTCTGAATGTCTTTCACTAGAATTCTGGAATGATTTATCCCAGCTACTGATGGTGGAACCTATAGTGGAAAGTTCAGTGGTGAGCATTGCCCTTTAGGAACACTAAGGTTCACAATGCTTACGGTTCAAGCTACTCGTTGTGGGAGGTATGTACTCACAGCTGCTCACCGATCATGTTAATTTAAACTGTCGGATAACTTCTCTGTTGCATCCAAAATGCTGTATTCCTTCGAGTCCAATTATCTTCTCATTGGTTGAACATTTGCTTCGTGGTTGTCGCTTAGGAGGCATCTCGACATTCTTAAAATCAGGTAATTTCATTGACGATGAAGTTGTTGCGGTATATCTAGCTCAATTATGTTCCATTTAGCGCATTTAAAATGTTTAATCAGATTATAAAGCAAAATCTCCATTCACGTCACACGTACAACACACGCTCCGTCCGTCAGGGAGTTTGTTAAAGAACGACCAGACACAAGAGAAAAACACAATTACGAGTTGCAAAAGCCTTGTGGGAACGGTGGTCCTCAGCCCGTAACTTTGATATATTGTAATGAGGTCATGGAACAAAATCGGGGGACATTTTAGGAAGACGTGGTCGTTTCAAGGGAGTATTTATCGCCATTTAACTCGATATGTGAACATTTCTTTGCCGTTTGCAGGGAACCCTTTGAAGGCATCTTCACAAAGTCCCCACTGAATATCCTAACCCTCGAAAATAGCTCTGGGAAGACCAGAGTAGAAGGCTGATGTGCATGTAATTGATAAGATCAGTCAAGCATAAGGGGGGCATGCCTATGTGTCGTTGGATACAATCTAATGTAATGTCAGGCATGTTCAATGTCCGTTGTATGTGTTGTGTACATATTGACAGGCTTGTTCACTGTGAACACAGGTGCTGTGGGATTTCAGCTGAGGAGGCTGGTTGGGCAGTATTGGCTGACGCTAGTAGTCGTGGTAGCAGTAGTAGTCGAAGCGGTTCAGTGATATAAGCAATTAAGATTGATGATAATTCTGTGGATATGCAACTTCTTTATTCTCTGAAAGGCGACATTTCGACTGAGATTCTAATGTCGTTGTCAAGCAAGTGATAACAGGTTGTTTGTCAGCGACGTTTGAATCTATGTCGAAACATCTCTTTTTCAAAGAATAAAAGAATGTGTACATCCATGAAAATATCTTCATTCTTTATCTAAACTCTAAAATACCCATCCAAGAAGTATATATTATTTTATGTAAGTGTCTAAGTGTTTGTTGAAGGAGACGTAACGATAATAGTATTAGTGGTGGCATGTATAAACGTTAACACTGAGAAGTCGAGATACTTGCTGTCTGGTGAGGTAGCGACGTGAATCGCCAAACAAGTTATTGAAGATGCCTCTAATGAATACAGATGCTTCCTTTGGTCGTGTAGCATACGCTAATCGTGGGCTCGACTGCATGGTTCCTGCCGATTATTGTCTTTGATCTGCCAGTAGAATGCCCGCGCACATAGCAATCGTGCTGACCGTGTATCACCACTGTCACATACCACATCAAGTGGACATGTCACATCAAGTTGATAAGTTGTAATAGTAATAATAATGGAATACACGTCAATACGGTGTCGATAACATGTGGCAGCAGTCCGGAACGTACCACCAACAAATCCACCACACAATCCACGTGTCAAATATTAACCATAAACGTAAATACAATCAAGGACGGACTATATCTTCACTGAAAATATGGAAATGAATTAGTGTTGATAAAGCAAAACCTTTAACGTTTTTAACTGTCCAAATTCAATTCTGTGAAAACATTTGATTTTTCCAAACTGAACATCTCTATCCCACATGACAAACCAAAGGAAAAACTTCATTACTTGAACCTTGGGACATTTGTTGCGAAACCAAGGTGACTAGTTATATCGTTACATCCTTGTGTTGTCACAGTCTGGTCGTAGTCTAGTCGGTAGCGTTCCCCATATAGGGATACAGTGTGTGAAGTCCATTGCTGGTGGTTCCGGCAGTCATATTGCTGAGATACTGCCCAAAGCAGGGCAAATGCACTCTGTTAAGCAATTGGAGGTCACAGTTTGTCGTATCATCACAGATCACTGACCAAACTGGCGTCAGTTGCAGTTACCTAGTTTGAGATTAGTACCAAATGTCTATCGCGTTTTTCAGGTGAACTTCCTTTGCATGTGTGACAGGTGCCACAGGTTGAGAAGGATAAGTCCTCTTACATTAAACCATGCCATAATTTATGTATTTATCTCTTTTATTTGTCTGCGTACTGAATCGTGGTCTGGACCCCCGTGCTTGTATCCCGTATATTTGTCGATAGAGACCTTGAAGCAGAAACGTAGACTGAGTCTAACGCGTTCAGGGGTCCTGGTTCGTTTCCCAACATTGGTACACTACCTGAGACCAGTTTCCGATGTCGGCGCCATGATATAGGTGTGTATCCATGCCGAATTTGTTATGAGAAGTGTCAGATCACATCGTCTTGTTGAGGAAAGCGTTTACTAACGCAGCTTAATTAGCATGAATTCATATATATTTTTATCCAGCTGACACAGTTGTTAAGCCAAATAGACCATGGGATTCAGCATCACAGTTTATGCAGACGTCTTGTGGACACAACGAGGAATAACGTGAAGTCAGTGAACGGATAATGGCGTGTCAGTAGGATTGAAGAGCGGGGTCAACCCCAGGAGGGGGTGTGCAGTGTTGTTTACTGCGCCTCGGACCAGCCGTTTTGAAAATTGAATGTCAGTTACATTCAACTAAGTAATGCACATGTTCAGTGAAAACTTCACCTTTGATGCTGACTCTGTCAGGATGACATGACTGAGTGTTTAACTACAGCAGTGTTCTACAAACATCAAAACTAAATCTGGACGCGCTGAGGAAACATTAAGTATTAATTGGGGGAAAGCAGGTTGAGTTACATTCTTTGAACGTCCATCATTTGCACATGAGTCGACTGACAGGGCAGAGTGGATGAAGTGAAACCACACGTAGAGGACGATTCCTGGGCAGAATTTGTTTCTGGCAGGCACAACACATTTACTGTGTTGATGGAGTTGAGTCCCGTCACGACAGATATATATAGGATTCCTGGTTCACACCATGTCTGTGCTCGTGGGTCACACACAATTTAAGTGCTGAACGCCCTTGACCTGCAGCACGTCGGACTTTCACATATTTAAGCTGAAACGCTGAATGTACCTGGACTATTGTTAAAAGCTGTGTTAAACATAGGTATCTCGCAGTTTGTTTCGGTTCACTGAGGTATTAATAAGAAAATCCGATGTGCAAACTGTATGCATATTAAGCCAATTTAAGCCGTATGGTCAAATGTTCCAGGACACGCTGCAACATTCATACTAAAGAGTTTTCATCCGCAGCCAATGATAGCCAGTATTTGTGAATTAGAGTAGGTTGAATGTCGCCAACAGTTCCTACGTTTGCTTTCCAGATCAGGTGTGGAGTAGCCTGTGTTGTTCGTAAGGGATGACCAAATTAATCCTGTGGTCATCTCAGTGACATGTACCCCACGGATCGTTGTTCACAATATCACTTGGTTGTCTGGTCAAGCAAGACTAGATTTCTTACTGGCCCTCTCTTATATTTTCAGTATTGTTGAGTCAAATAAAGTCAACAATTATTATCATCATGACAGAATATTGGTGATCTTTCTTGTGTTCAATGCAGTACTTTAAAACATCTTGTTTTTTTCTGGGTCAAATCGACCAATCAGTCAACTAGATTAGTCGGCCTGTGACATTCAACAGAAAGACTTAGATAATCGTAAACGAAATTGTAACTTGTGCAAATTCCTCCCTACCTCTCTCCCCTGAACAGACCTAGACTCTTTGTACTGAAACGAGTCCATCAGGACTTCACTGACATTTATTCAGTGAATCTCATATCAGAGGGTTCCTTGACAAATGAGTGAGACTACGCTTAGAAAAGGTTGTCCCTCACGGCTTCTTAAACAAATAATTGCTTCCTGAGCTCCACTGGACATTCTGTAAAACACATCAGCTGTCAGAACAAAGTGTCAGGAGACCGTGACCGAGATCACTGTAGGAGTTCTACTTGAATTACACGCTTTAAGAATCTTAAATGTGACATTCATGTTTCGTGGATTGTGAAGGTCATCGTTTGAATCAAATTACCATTGTCAAGAAGTTCCGATAGTGTCAGTTCTTTGACAAAGCTTGACCATTGGGATAAAAATTTCTCCCTCAGAAATTCCTCACTATTGGTTTGTCACGTTGTTAAGCTGGATGTTACGGTCTGTCATGTCACGGGAGTGTCCTAGATGTCACGTACGATTGTAGCTGTCACAATCCCACATCTCTCGAGTCATGTGTGGATTTGGGAAGATTTATAGGGAATGAGGGCATGAAGGGAGGTGATATGTCGCGTGTGTAAGGGCGGGGGATTTTCACTTGTGGAAATCACAAACCACAGTGTCATCACCTAGCGTATTGAGCACAGGATGAATAATTTGCGTGCGATTACTTTTTGATGTGCTCTACTGTTTTGAGACATGTTATGGTTTACTGGTGATGAAGGTCCAGTGCATTGTATCTTGTACAGAAGCATCAGCTTTATCCATTCCTCCAATGTAAGCTCAGCCTGTTTCTAACCCGCTGTCAGTTGGTAAGTTGTGTGATTGTGATTGCAGGAACTGACTTGCATGATATCTGGACACTTGATGTTGTACACTGGTTGATGATAGGGTAGCGACAGCACAGCTTACATGTCACAGGAATCATGTGGTCGATAATAATCTTGGGTAATCCGAACTAGTGTCATGGTTTTGAAGACGCTGCTACGCCTCTCATCTGGACGGGAGAAATAATATGACATATACTCAACATTAATGTCACGTCTAAGATCACCAAGAACGGTATGTGCTTAATGTCGGGTGAGATAAATTCGAGGGTCTGAAATAAAAAGAAGGAGGATTGGTATAATGGAGATGTATTTTGATATGTCGGATTGGAAACGTATGGGTTGGTCTCGTAGGGCATACATATTAACATGCTGATTTCAGTTAGTTTGTTTGTTGTTTAAGACTGCACTCAACAGTGTTACGGCTGTACGACGGCTGTCAGCAAATATTATATTAAAGTCTGGCACAGGCAAACCAGGGATCCCCGGAGCGACATCACAAGGATCGATCTGCCTGGGACGCGGTAACATGTGTCATACAAGTCGTCTAACCAACCGATCCAGGTAGTTATCTCTTAAGACAAGCATGGGCTGCTGCTGATATTTCTAACTCGGCCAGGGTGACTAGGAACGTATATTGTAAGTTATATATTGTTTAGCGTATGTCAGATATACTGGAGCGGCGGGAGGTAGCAGTACAAGAATAAAATGTAACCTGTTATATGAGGCAGAACAAAAGGTCTGGCAGCACCGGGACGAATTTGTGACTGGTGTGAATGAATATGGTTTTACGCCGCTTTTTGTAATATTCCAGCAGTGTCACGGAGGGGACACTAAGAAATCGGCTTCGCACATGTAACCATGTGGCTAATGGAACCCGGGTATTCCGCGTGACGAGCGAACGCTTTAACCACAAGGCTACCACGCCGCCAAAACTGTGATTGAAAACACGAGTTACGACACATGTCGTTGGGGGACAGTGACAGACAGTCGGGCAGAGTCTGACCATCCAGTCACCAACAACTACAACTACCTGGTGTCAGTGGTCCCTTCATAGTTATGTCACAGATCACTATTTACTTCCACTACAATCTAATTCGGGGATTACAGAGACGGGTGTTGATATTTTATACTTTCCTGAGCACGAGGTATCGGGTGAATGATCTCGCGAACACCTAGTATAAGCTTACCTTAGTGTCAATACTGATTTCAAGCATTCAATCTATATCGTCTATTTCATTTTTACGCGAAATGGAATTTGAAATAATCGAAGTGGCTTTGCCGAGTGTTGATAATTTGAATTTTGCCTGTAAGGAGAACGTCGAATGTGGACCTCACGTGTGTACGATACATAAATGAAATTGACATGTTTGCGCTTTGCCTTGCCGATGGGGAAGTTTACTGATTACAGTGTGTACTCGTCACGTCGAAGGTTGGTGCAGGAGTTCACACATGTAGGGTTCTGATGTGTGAAGTCTGTTTCTGGTGAATCCTGCTGTTAGTGGCAGGAATTTGCTAAAAGCGGCATAAAATCCTACTCACTAACTTAAGCTTTGATGTGCTTGCTAAGCTCCATGTTATCACTGCAGGAAGGGCGTAGAGAGCGCGGTGATGCCAGTCATCACATCGTGCATCTCCTGTGTCATGCAAGGATATAGCGGATATCTGAGGGAATGGGAGGGATTTGTGGGGATTGATTGCCTGGTCAAACAGTACGTGTTGTCGACAGAACCACGTCCACGACGCTCTGATATCATCAGATTATTTTCCTGTACTTTGGAAGAAGATAAACATTTCTCTGATGTATTAGGGCTCAGATCATCGTATAGCTTTATTTATTTTCACTTTGTTTTGACGTGGCTGCAATGTTCTTCTCTTGGTGTTTACAAACGTAGCCCTTTAACTAGCTAATGTAGTGCAAAGAAATATTGCCTAGCTAAATTATAAGACGTGATTTGGACAAATCAGGTCTGTGTTGTATGTTGAAAATTAAACTATCAAGTGTTGGACAGTACGATAAACAAGTATTCAATCTTGTGACAAAAATCGAAATGTTACCTTCGGCAAGCATCTAATGAGGGCGTGGGTACATTTAGCGTGCTATAAGACCAGACTGGGGCGCTGGTTCATGACACCAGGGAGATTCTTGCTGTGACGTTCCTCCTGCACATATATACCTTTCCATAATGTTTTACGCTATTATTTTCCTGTGAATAAGATGTACATTTGTATATGCACAAGTAATTCATTCTTGAACTGATTATGCATATACTACAAACGGAATGCAGAATTTGCACTTATTCATTGTCGGTAAAATGATTTTTGAAATAATCCCTATTCTCACCTGAAACTATGCGTGTCCTGGTCGGATGAGGCGCTTCAATTCTGGGTAGAGTTATTTCCCTTAATCGTGACAAATACGCCTATGTCACAAATTCAGTGACCTTTGGTTTGTAAGTAATATGTGTTTACTCTGTAGTTTTACCAAGGGTAATCTCGGCGGCAATCCGTACACTAGGCATCCTTTACACTAGGCAATAATTTTGTGGAAATAAATGCGAGAAGAAGGTCTTCAAATATACGGATGTCGACTACAGCAGAGCATTTGCTTGTAAATCACCACCAAGTAGTGGCCTGTATCCTGTAAACCAGGAACCCTTCAGGAACACATGCAAAAGGCAAGTCAAGATTAGAAATGACAAGTCAAGGGAACAAACATGTATGGTAATATTAAAAATACAGAATTGCACTGGGCACTTTGTCTCACTAGAACATTTGAACATTTGAAACCGGCACTACATAGGGAACAAAAAAGCAAACAAACAAACAACAACCCCAAACATCTCAGAGCTTTCGTTTGCTGTAGAATGAATCAAACAACGTTTGAGCGGGGATCGGAGGACGCACCTTAACACCTACGACATCCAGCGTGCTCGATATATCGAAGTGTGGAAACCAAAGTGTGGAAGTGCTAGAGTATTGGTCGACAAGAACGCAACAGAGAGTGTGGAAAGGTTAATGAAGTCTGTCATATGCCGCAAGATTGCCCTGAACCTTTGAAGATAGAGATGAACTATGTCTGTAGTAGCAACGGTTGAGGGAGGTGTTCCTTAAGGATTTCAGAGTTTAAACACAGTTGGAGACTGTTATTTTTTCTAGGATTTCAGAAACTGAAAACAATCTTTCCTGTGTCCGGGAATCTACCTGGTAGTGAGAAACTGAAGTGCACCTGTAAATGTTTTCAAATCTTTATGTACAGTCTGTTCACATCGTAGTACACCGACACTGTCGCAACTAAATTAAACTGACCAAGGTAAATGTGTGAATTCCAGAATTCCGCTTATGGGAATTGCATCACTGCAGCATGTCTTGTCTTCACGCCGATGATACGCTTGCGTCAGCTCCACACAGGGTAACCTCGTTACACGTGATGCAATGATGAGCGTATGTTAAGTCCTGTAATGTGTTCACACACTGGTCAGCTGACCACATGGAGTCAGCAACAACTGGATTTGTGTTAAATTTCTAATATCTGTCTTGGAGTAGTGATCGGGTCGGTGCTTATGTAATGTGAATCAGGAGGGCGGTTAATGTAATAATTTCTACATAAACGGTTCCATTTATGAAGGTAAATAATGGTGAACATCACAGGAACTCGGGCGGAACATAACTAAATTATATTTTACACTGTGGTTTAGTCGTGTCTAGTTAAAGAGGATCGATCGTGATAACATTTCCAGCAATTTGTGACAAACACAGATACAGATTCCTGCTGAAGTTGGCGATGACATGTAACTATTTAGTTTAAGAATGTGACTTTTCGACGTTAACTCATTTGCAATATTATCCTGCACGAAACGTATATTAGAAATTCGTGTTATTCTATGGCTTAATTTAAGCGATTGCTTAACGATGTGTCTTTCGTTGTGTAAAAATATGAACAAATATGATTAGTAGTGTATTTCTTTATAAAATGAGACTAAGCGGAAGATACCGTTTTAGCGGAACAGTGCGAATGTTGCTTTTACGAATAAAACCGTTACATTTCCGCAACGAAAGTTTCGCACATTGATCTCGGAACCGGCGTACGTGCCTTTACACTAGTTACAGAATAGTCAGAAAAAGCAAACGAAGGAATTGTAAATGTTTTTCAGCAATTTAAAAGATGATGGGAAAAATATGCGGATGATTTGTGGTGTCGGATCTATTGTGTGGAGAGAATGCGCCACTCGTTAGTGTTTGATTTACAACCATCTCTGTTGATCTGGGAGGAACTGCCTTCAAGGATAAGATGCAATGATAATAGTGTTGATCTTCGTCTTAGTCTAAACAAGCAGCGCGCACCTGTTAATGGCGAGAATCAATATGGAATAAGGTAATTACTTTTTAGAGAACAATGGTATTGTTTGCATGATGTGCCCATCGAAGGCAGCAATTTACTCATCATGTTTTGTGATATTCAGGAGGCATTGGCATGCGTGGTAACCCTATATCCTTTCTTCTGTAAACAGGTGTGTCTATTCGGGCGATAAGAATGACTGGTAACACAAGCAATGACCAAGTTTGCCGGCGTGTGATGACAACTTGCAGGAAGGTTACCACATTGTAACCATCCTCTTTAGCAAAGGATATTTTGTAGCTGTTAGGCTCCATGGGATCTGTATTTGTTATGTAACTAGGATGTTACTGAGAACAGCTAAAATATCACTCACTCACTCACTGCCTGTAAGCTGAGATGCTGTTAGGAAAGTTGCTTTTCGGAAATGTTTTACGGGTTGCTACCAATCAAATTGTCAGAAAAGTTGATGAAGCCCTCCCATACAATGTATTACGGGCACATCTATTGAATCTCTCCGCAGCATAGATCAGTGGATACGTGGGATGCAGATGATGAAATTAGAGTGATGGAAAAGCCACGTGGTGTTTTCTTGTATGAAGACAATGTGGGATAAACTATGATGAACAGCAGGAGTGGGGATTATTACTGTCCGCCCCTGTAGTGTGTGCTAAATGAACACTGACAAGTCCCTGAGTTATGGAATCTGTGAGTTATCAGTATTAATACTAGGTATACCAGCAGCACAGGCAGGCGCGGTATGTGTCCCTTCATCCCATGCATGCAAGATATAAGATATTAGAGAGAGAGAGAGAGAGAGAGAGAGAGAGAGACAGAGAGAGAGAGAGAGAGAGAGAGAGGGGGGGGGAGGCAGTGTGAGATGCCTATGAGGAGTGACACGTCCTATCTGCAGCTTGTAGTGGATCTCAAGGCGCATCCACCATGAACATGATGATGAACTTTTGCCATCAACTGCAGACTGGGGCAGATTAGATTGCTGTCCACTGATGAATAATTCCAACAGGTTATAGCATGTGTCTAAAATTGGCTGGAAATGAAACGAATCTACGTTCTTTATGAAACTTGGTAAGTCCGTGTTTCTTATCTGTGATTGTTTCTGTATTCATTTTAACCTAGCTTCATTTGCATAGAGCAGGAATACAGGATACAGTAGAGAACTCAATGTAGATAAAAAGCACAACATTACGGGGGGAAAGACGAAAATCCTATTAAAGCCTTAAACTGAAAACAACTACGTTATAGTGTAGATTCGACATTTTGCATATCAAAGATGCTGACAAAGAGTAAAACGCGGCCGACTGAAATAGATATGGAAACGTTGGATGTTTTCGGGTGTTTGTGGCTGGTATGACACAAGACATGAACCGTCATCGATCGGATTTATCTTGATGGTACATTACAAAGGTCTAATAACCACGGTCTAGTGATCGGTTCCTGGTCTAGACTTTGTGATGAGTACACACTGTGCCACTATAATTAGTTCTCCGTGTTGTTTAATGAAATAAAACGAGCAACAAAGACTGAACAATGATTAAGTCTGCGGATATACAAGCTGGTTGTGGACGTGAAGAGTTCGAGTATGCTTTTAACATATACCTCTGACGTAATCTAGATCGAAGATATCCTGACGTTAGCGCTTGAAATAAAACTCTCACCATCATCTTGCTCAGATTAAAGATACCACAGCAAACGTGAGCTAAATTAATGAGGACAAGGATCCATGTGATGGTTTTGCAAACACCAGATTTCGCATGAAACAGAACTCTTTTATGATCTTTGCTCACATGAACCGCCCGGAAATAGCACACCGCTATCTACCGGAAGTAGGACTGATGGAGACTTAGCAGAATCGACCCATTTCCACAGTACATGTCAAACACTGACAACAACGCCTGATCAAATATGTCACAATTACAAATATAACGGACCCTGGTCGCTCCGGAAATGCTCCTCTTTCGAAACATTATTGTTGAGAACAAATTATCTGATGATCATGTACAATCCTGAGAGACTCCTGAAACAACACATTCTTAAAGGTTTCATATTTGACCAAGTACATAGGTGTAAATATGTCTAACTCAATGTATTTCAGTAAGGTGAGGACGTGCCAGCTGAGTGTAAGAGAATTTGAGTGTTTTCATAGAGTATTGCAGCGGCAGTGTGGGTTTTACAGTTTTACAACGGTGTGTTGTTGGAGGATATCTGTTTTGAGAGAAGGCCGTGTCAGCTTGATGCTGGAGGATATCTGTTTTGAGAGAAGGACGCGTCAACTTGATGTTGGAGGATATCTGTTTTGAGTGAAGGGCGTGTCAGGTTGATGTTGGAGGATATCTATTTTGACAGAAGGGCGTGTCAACTTGATGTTGGAGGATATCTGTTTTGAGTGAAGGGCGTGTCAACATGGCGCTGCTGGATATCTGTTTTGAGTGAAGGGCGTGTCAGCTTGATGTTGGAGCTGGAGTATATCTGTTTTAAAGGGACGTGGCAACCTGATGTGTAGTGTATCAGTTCTAAGACTGCGTGTTGAAGTATATAACATCGAAAAGATGGTGTCTGTTTGATGCTGGAGAGCAGAAGCGAGTGACCCGGGTTAAGGATGTTTACAACGTCGGAACAGATTTCTGCATATGTTGATGAAAGACAATGAATGTGGCCAGCGACAATACATGAACTAGTACGCGTATCTAGTGAAATAAAACAAAACACTTCTTTGGCACCTTGAGACTCTCGTGTAAGGCCAGACATACCAAAAATCGATTGTTTTATTAATTTAATTTGCAGTGTCTAAATTGATCAAATTACATTTCCCGCGGTTGAGCTTAGACCCTCAGCAGGTAATTCCAAGCGGCATAGAAATGCAAATGGCAAAAGAGCGATTTATTGTAGATATCCAGTCATCAAGAAAATGTTGTTACCACGGAAACATTATGAGATATTTGGTTTAAACAGACATACAAAGCACATGTAGTTCAACAATCGACTATATCGAACCATGTTTTAATTCCGGAGCGAAGGCAACAAACGTTATTTTCGCTTGAAAAGACAGTGTCTGACATAACGGAATGCATGTAAAAGCCCCTTGGATTATGTAGAAAGAAATGTCAGCGTCCAATCCCGATAAAACGAAGTAGAATTTATCCGTCCATCCATCTGCCCACGCATCGGAGAGTCCGTCCATCCATCCATCCATCCGTCCCGCTATCTGTCCGTCTATTCACCCACTCTCAGGATCACGAAGGCATATATATATATATATGTATGTATGTATGTATGTATGTACGTACGTACGTACGTACGTACGTACGTATGTATGTATATATACATACACACACATATACATACATACATACATACATACATACATACATACATACATGCATACCTACCTACCTACCTACCTACCTACCTACGTACATACATACATACATATATATATGTGTGTGTGTGTGTGTGACGGATATATATATATATATATATATATCCACACACACATATATACACACACATATATATATATGTGTGCGTGTGTGTGTGTGTGTGTGTATGTATATATATATATATGTGTGTGTGTGTGTATATATGTGTGTGTGTGTGTGTGTGTGTGTGTATACATACAACAGTGAGTGAGTGAGTTTAGTTTTACGCCGCACTCAGCAATATTACAGCTATATGGCGGCGGTCTGTAAATAATCGAGTCTGGACCAGACAATCCAGTGATCAACAACATGAGCATCGATCTGCGCAATTGGGAACCGATGACATGTGTCAACCAAGTCAGCGAGTCTGACCACCCGATCCCGTAAGTCGCCTCTTACGACAAGCTGAGTCGCCTTTTATGGCAAGCATGGGTTGCTGAAGGCCTATTCTACCCCGGGACCTTCTCGGGTCTATACATACAACATCAATACATATATTTACTGCTGTGCACAACTGATTTCATATGTAGTACTGTACACAGGTGAACTTATATTGCATTAATAAGTGTAGTGAAGGAGTAGGAGTAAGAGTGTGTATCTAAGCGATGTTGGTGTATATACACGGAGGGCAGATGGATGATGCTATCTGTGTTGTGACTGGACTGGTTCGCGCACCTGAACTGTTTTGACAGATTATCAGTCCGCGAAGGCGATATTGATTTATAAAGAGATAGGACTGGGGCAAATTGAGAGGATATGAATTCCCTGTTGGCATTGATTTCTATTTTTCTTGTGTTAGTGTGACGGAGGATGGGTTATTTGAATTCTGTCAGAATCCCATTCTCCTGCAGATGTGAAATTGAGCTGTGATGAACTCAACAAGAACTCGTTAAAACTCAGTGTGGATGAGTATGTGGCTACGCTGAACCATGTCACACAGACCCATGTTGTTCCCATTCAGTCACATGTTTTGTGTTTAAAGGTAACTTGGTATATCGCGTATTTCTTACCTGCCAGAAAGCTTAGGTTGTTGCATGTCGTGAGACATGGATTGCTGTGATTGAACCCACACGTTCATGTAGAAGTTAAGGACTACTAGGAATTTGAACCGGTGATATATGGATCCCGAAAGCTGAGGTACGCACAAGAACATGAATGTGTGTTCTCACCTTTGAACCGTGACAACGAGTGTCTCCATTCACAAAAGAAAGATTCAAGCGAGAGGATCAACCATGTACAGTGCTTGGACACTTGGTAGGTATCTCCAGCCTTTGATGTCCTTTCCGGGAACCACGTGCCGAACACGTGCTGTGTACTTGTTAGGTTTTTTGGGGCGCTATGCGTTAAAAGTCAGGCATGGATAACTCCGGCTGTGAGAGAGGCGTGGAGTGATTGCTGGTCAAGGACATTGTGATGATAGTTCGTCGTTGTACTTAAATGTAAAACGACAACATCACAGACAAGTATCGGTGGAAATTATATGAATGGGATACAAAACACATCAGACACAACAGCGGGTGTCTGTGAAAGGGTGAGCTACTCTTCCGGTTGCAACCACAGCTCTCACAATTTGCATAACATGTTTGCTTGTTGCCCAACGGAACAAGAAGGATCAAACAAGACGAGCAATGGCCAGCAGCAGTTACAAGGGATAGACAAATACAAGAAATTAAACAACGATGTATTTTCAGCTCATCATCAAGGCCTGACTATGGCGGGATTTCAGGGTCAATTATTCCACCGAAAGTGAAACCATGGAGGTCAGCATGGAGTGATAAGATCTGTTTCGACGGAGATAGAACAGACTCAACGTTCTATTCCGCCAGAGGTATACCCTGTTGGGGATTATTTGATGATGTTATAAGCGGTTTTGAAATGGGAACATCTGTTAATCCTGTCATGTTAAGTGTTATTGAGGATGTAGGTTTTCTGTCTGGTGCTAATTGGCACTAGGTCGGTTATCCAGTCTGTCGACTCATAGTGCATAGACCCACTGGTAGACTATCATGAACTTCACCAAACAAAGTCTCGGATCGGACACAACAGTTCACAATACCATATCACGAACCAAAGGGATTCAGGGGTACAAAAGAGTTTGACAAATTAGACTGTGATGCTGAAGGTCCGTCGTACTGTTCAAGCATCCTTTAACGTGCCTCACTCATACGTGCTTCAACACTGCCCCGACAACTGACTTTATGGTGTTGATGTTTCATGTAAGGGAACTATCAGGATGTGTCCCTTTGTGTCTTAACCGACATGATCCTAGAAATGGGGTAGGCTGGGAATTCTTATAATTATGGAAACAGTGATTTCACAAAACAAAACAAAACAAAACAATTAACGTAACGGTTACAACATTTCATTTCATTTTATAATAAATTCAACAGATTCAGTACTAACATTCAATATGTGACATTGTGGCATGTTAGAGATCGTAGTGAATTACCTCCCAGCGTGCTTGATTCACGTCTCTATTTAGGTTACAGCCCCAGGGATAGTTAAAGTACAGACTTTCTGATACCAGATTAAGACAAGTTTTGATCTGAAGTGTTGTCTAATAATTCAGTGAAGCATTTGTGGTCAGTGACCTGATTTCTTGGACAATTTAATTCAAACTGAACCCCGTCTAGGCAAATGGTTGATACTTCCTTGCCATTCAATCGGGTCACATAGAAAACGAAACAGCGACAGTCCGGTTCCCCCTGTGTGTGGTAACATATTCAATCACTGTCCCGAGATCAAATTCTGAACGTTCATATACCTCTCGGGGCTCATTATGATCTATTATTTTAACGTGGCTATTCTTGCTTACAGAACTGGATCACTTTCATGGTATGTACATAAAATATTAACGACACTCCCAGCGGTCATCAATAAGCGCATGCAGATTTTAGATTAAAAAGGCATACTGGTGTTTTCATGCAATATTGTAATGGTGTTTAAAGTTAAATAATTAACAATACTCAGTATGATTTGATTTTCATCATTTACAATCCAGGCATGCCATGTAAAGCCTTGCGATAACAGGCATCAGTGGTTTCCCACGGCTATTACATCAGCCACGTTACAATCGAACAGTTCCTGGACATTTTAGAGAATACATGCAGGATAACAATGCTCTCTCATTGCATGGTTAAACTATTCAACTGAAGGTTACTAACTCTGCTGATAGTCCATGGAAACATTAGAAAAGGGAACTGAGTAATTTATGAAGGGGAGTCAAATATATTTAGAATTGTCAAAAATAGTCACTGTGTATTTTCTAGTGTTTGTTCAATATTAAAATCCGATGTACACATGTGAAAGAAATAAGCACGATTGCAGAGATTCACAATTTTGGCTTTGTACCATATCATGCGTTTCATGCTTGCTCATGTGCTGAGTCAAGTGACTTGTCGTTGTATGTGTTTGCCACAACTACGCATGATGCCACTCCACTGTATTGTTTGAATCGTTCAGTGGCATTTAAGTGATTTTAGTAATCTTAATAATCTTTGTGTGTAAATGTTACTTCTTGACGACGTTTTGAATTCCTGATAGAAATATCAGCATACATTTGTAACATAGATGAGAAAACGTTTTCTGGAAATATGTGTTCGTTACGAATGTGTTCTTAGTTCATATTAGTGATATCCTTGTGGAATGGATTATACCTTGTGTAAACGAACGAGACTTAATTCAAATCGTCATGTCATGTTACATCAGTTTTTTTATTCTAGGGATATACAGAGAGGCTGTAGTGAGTGATTTCTAAAGCGGCCCCATCGCTGACAGTGACAGCATAGGGCTGGGGATCGTGGTTATATAACACTATCGCATGTTTGTCTTAGCACACAGAATAGGAATTGGAGAGGAATGGAGGCGAGAACAATTAAATTACTTGCCTGAAAATGTTTGACTTGTTGGCATTCCTCAAACATACAGGCTAATTGTTAAAAATAGTAACACAGCTGTGCCAGCATGAAAGCGTGGGCGCTACTATCTCTGAGGTGACTTACAGAATGAATGTTATATGCTAATGGGTTAAAACTCATTCAGAAATCTGAAGAATGGAGGGAAATAAGTTTTCACTGAATGAGCAAACTTTGAGAGGAAATCAAGGGATCACATTTTCATCGGATGAACTCACACTGCCAATGCCACCAAACCATGTTTTCACACGCTTTTTATTGCTTTAGAATTCCGAGTGCTTTTGCTTACATTCATGAGAAACAAACCATGATCTTGGATATGATGAGATCACTCGCTGATTTATTTAATAATATTGCCTCACGTGTGATAAAATAATTCCTCGAACTGAAAGAGATAAATACAAATTTACAACTTCATTAATCTCAATTTGATGTTGTTTTGATTACTGTCTGTTACTATTTGGGCGAACGCAAGAATGCAACACGGATTTTCAGTGGTTGAGTTTAACATCTCAGATGGTTCAATCAGAATCGTGTTCCACAGAAAAGTGTTGATGGATAAAAAACACGTATCGATATTACAATTATATTGGACTTTAACCTCCTTCAATGCTGAATGTAATACAATGGAAGTTCATAAAGAATGAGAAACAGGTGGGAACAACCGATTTTATATTTTATTTCGTTGAAAATCGATTTATTTAAAAGGCCTAATTTAAAACTGAAGGAACGACGTGTTTGGATTTCACATTTTACAAGAAGCCAGAATCTAAAGCTAATCAAAACGTAACCAACACATTATGTCCCTGAAGAGCATTGCTTGTCTCAAGCAACATTCTAAACGTAATAGCTTTTGTCAAACAAATAATGGGTTGAAATAGACACATATATATGCAAGGCACGTGGAACTTATTCTGACAGGAGGTCCAGTGGGACGTCTGAAAAATATTCTTTTGGGAATTGTCATGTTGTTTTCCACAAGAAATACTGGTTATTATTTGAAACATATTATGCGCAATCCCCATGACTGAAAAGCGTTCCCTTGGATTTTTTTGAACATGCGTAGTAACAGATTAAAATGAAAATGATGAAGCTTGGCGGGATGGCAACACGTCCACTTTATTGAAGTTCCTTTAATCACGTTGTGGTGATATGGGAATCTGCTATTTCCTAAAACATTCAGATCATTCTTTGATGGGTGCTTGTCCCAAGTCTATAAGTCTTAGATCATTTCTATGGGAGTTTCTCTGTAGCTGTTCAGACTTTTTGTTGGCTCAGCAAAGTAACTATGGGAAACAGCAATCACCATCTCGTCTCAATGTATCTTGTGAGTAGGTTGAAAAAAATCAATACCATTTGACGTGATTTGAGAGGTATTTTTACCCGATTAAGTGTTATATTCCAACCCACTTGCTTGAGCTCAATATGGCGTTGAACTAACATTCACAATGAACTGATGTCCTCAAGAGGCCGGATGAGTTAAACCATGAGCACTAACAGGAAGTGAATTTCCTTGATCTAACTTGAGACTGACAGACATATATTGTCGAAAGCTTTTGAGAGAAGATAAATTTCAAATTTTCTGACGTCTGATATGTTTGCGAAGTCAATACCGGGATAAAGAGATTGTATAGTTGGTTTACAATGGTAGCCTTTTTATATTCTTCTTCAGCTTCGTTTCACGCGTTGTCACAGGGGAAATGTAAAAGAGTGGTTAAGTGTTTGAACCATGAACTCATTTTATTGTGATGACAAGGGAAAAAGGAGGATACTTCTGGAATTTGAGGCATGTTTCATGTGGCATTAGCCCTAACATTAGCCCTAACATTAGCCCTGACATTAGCCCTAACATGCATACACACATACGCCCTTTAATCGTAGTTTTGTGAAGCCACATTATATTTCTCGAATTACCTTTTCCTATTCACAATCAAAGCAGACAAACATTAAATGTCCGTGATACTGAAACAAACACTACCACGGTTATATGCATTAGGTATCCGAACTGAGATGTAAACAAACAGACAACCGACGGTAATCATTCACCCAAACAATCATTCAAAATGTCATTCCCAAATACCACAACTGATTAGGGACACTTCCATATTGACCTCTACGTGATATGTTACGGATGGCATAGTTTTGTTTTATCACTGTTTGCATAAGATTTGCCTGATTCGTTTCTCACGTATCTCAGCAATATAACCTACTGAATTTAATAATGTGACAATTCAAACGTTCTGAACAAACTGACATGTATATACTGATGTAAACGTTACAATCACAAAAGTTTCCGTAATTCCCTGCAATGAAATGTCTATATGCTAATTAGGAGATAAACATCATGTGTTTTATCAACATTGTAAACACAAAAGTAAACCAAAGGAGTTTTAGTGTCTGCACTCGTTTACATCGAATACGGACACAGCAGTGAAGTGTCATCAGCTGGCCGTTTCAGCTGGTTCTCATGGTAGCATCTGGAGCTCATTTGTGACGTCATTCTAACTTTACGTCACAATATGATTTGAATGACGTCACCACTGTTGATGACACAACAAAACAATTGTTTACGTGTCAATACGCGGTGAATAGTCTTTCAGTTTCCGGAAATCTAATACCATTTAATCATGTTTTTCAACCAATCAGATTACAGAACACAGTAACTTTTGGTTTACAATCAGCGATAATGCAACATACATATGGATAGAATTAGGCAATCCACATGTGATCTCGAGCCGGGTATGTTGCAGTGAGATTATGCTTTCTACTGAGGTTCGTTGTTATATAATAATGTCGGGCGATCACCTAAGCAAATCAGATAGGAACTGGAGATGAATGGAGGAGAGAACAATTAAATTACTCGGCTGAAAATGTTTGACTTGGTGGCATTCCTCAAACATACGGGCTAATTGATGGAAATAGAAGCCCAGCTGTGTCAATGACATACAAAATGAATGTTATTATGTTAACAGGTCAGAACAGACGAAATGAGGGACCGTGTTTTCACTAGATGAACAAACATTAAGACAAAATTTGGAGATCGTGTTTTCATTGGGTGATCTCACATTGCGAATGCCAGCAATCCAGCTTTTTACAATGTTTTTATTGCTTCAGAATACCATGTGCTTTCTCCTTACAATCAGTAGGAGCACAGGATGATCTTGAATCAACACTGATGTTTTCCCTCACTGATTTATCAAATAAAACGATTTTGCTGTATCACGTGTGTTGAAATATTCATCGGATTGAAAGAGATAAATACACTTGTCATGGCAACAAATCTACAACTTCATTAATCCAAGATTGGTGCTGATTTGATTTCTGTTTGTTTCTGTTTGGATGAACACAATAATGTACCGAGGATTTACAGTGGCTGATTTTAACATCTCAGATGGTTCAATCAAATCTCGTTCCACCGGAATGTGTTGAAAGATAACATGTATCGATTTCCGCGTTGCGATTTCCATTGGTGTTTAACGTACTGTAATGCTGAATGAAATACAATGGAAGTAAATAAAACATTACACACAGGTGGGATCTACTTGTTTTAGATTTGATTTCGTTTCAAACCCGCTTGTTTAAAAGGCTTTATTGAAATTGTTGTTACAAGTTTGGAAAGAAGCGCTGTTGTTGGATTTGATTTTTTTCAAAAAGACAAAGAGCATTCTGAAAGAAATAACATTAAAGTCTGTCAGACAAATGATGGACTGAAATAGACACATATATGCGAGGCACATACAACTTATGCTGACAGGAGTCCCAGTGGGACTTCTGAAAATATACTTTCTGGAATGGTCAATTTGTTGTTCACAAGAAATACTGGTTATTATTTGAAATTCATTATATACAATCCCCAAGACAGAAAAGTGTTCGCTTGGATTTTATACACATGTGCAGTGTTTCTCTTTAGCTGTTCAGACTCTTGGTTGGCTCAGTAAAGTAAGCACGTGAAACAGCAAGCACCATCTCGTCTCAGTGTATCCGGTTGGAAATAAAATCGATATAATTTGACATGATTTGAGAGGTATTGTACCCAATTAAGTGTTATAGTGTAAGTCAAATGCTAGAATTCAATATGGCTTTGAACAGTCACAATGAACTGAGGTCCTCAAGGGACCGGATGAGTTAAATTGTGAGCATTAAGAGAGAGTGACATCTAGTGATTCTTCTTTATCTGGATTGCCAGGCAGATACGTTTTCGATAGCTTTTGAGAGACGATAAATTTCACATGTCGTGACTTCTGATATGTTTGCGAAGTCAATACTGTTGAAAGAAATTGTGTTGGTTGTTTACATTGTGGGCCATTTTATATTCTGTTTATTGGCTCGTTTCACGGGTTGTCACTAGGGAAATGTAAAAGAGTTGTCAACTGCTTGAGCCACGAACCCAGATGTCTGAGTTGACGAGTGAGAAAGAAAGCCAATGTTCGCCTTTGCAGCTTTGATCATTTAGCATCACACCCAACATCCCTATACACACACATCCTTAGTTTTGTAAAGTCACATTGTATTTCTGGAACTATGTCCCTTAATGGTGTCTCTTTTCAACTCTTTTGATTCAGATGTATTCTGATCATAATGTCGAGCTGATATTGTTTTCCAAGACAAACCCATATCTAACACACCATTCAAAAGATTTATCAGAAGCAATCATGTAATCTAAGCAGATACGCATAATGAGATTGATAGACATTCGTGAGACGTGTATCAGCTAAGTGTTCAATTTCTGCACATAGTCACCAGGAAGACCCAGGGAGACGTATGATAGTCAATAAACGGGAAATCCAACCACTGCTGCGGGTATCGAATGGTGAATGGTCAAGGATGAACAGAAACGGATTTCACCCGACAGTAGGATTTTCAGACAATCCGTAGTGGTGAAACAAGTACTCTTTGCAGGGCGTGACTTAACATTTTACAGTTAGTTAATGAAAATGCAGGAATTACAACGATCGTGTGAGAAGATCATTTTTCAAATTGTAAATAATGTTGCTCCTATATAATGTGTCCATCATTATTCCGATGAGTTGCAAAGGGGAAGATGAATTCATCTATTTTTACAACATTGTACAAAATGTTGTTACATGACTTCCATTCTCCAAACTGCCGTATATGGAATAACTCCGTAACTTGTCGATAAGAACGTAATAGAGTCCATGCATCAGTACATCTTTAAAACTAAACGATTGAGAATTTATTGTAGACAATTATATGCAATCAATTAATGAAGTGTAGCTGAAAGCTGAAGGCTGAAGGCTGAGCGCAAACGACGCACATATATAATTAAATTTGTAATTTTTTGTATCCAGTTCTCGTATATTTTGTTTAATGATATATGCACTGGTGAGGTATTGATATCAGCTTGTTTACAAAACCAGATTCTTTGGGAATATAAATATGTTTAGACCACTTCCAATTTTAGTTCTGTACTTGCGAAGTTTCACTCGCAGTATCTCCTACGCAGAAAATGGCCTACGTTAGAGATAGTAAGGTCTACGTAGGAGATAATAAGTCCTAAGTCCTACGAAAGAGATGCTAAGTCCTACGTAGGAGATGACACACACTCAACTTATCACCGTGACCCTGCTTCGCTTCCGCAGTTATGGGCGTTTAGCATTAGTTTTTAGTATTATTAAAAACACAAATTTCCCATGGTTATATCTTGTGCTAACTTCTGGAACCGACCGTCACCACCCACTATACAATTGTTTAATATTCCAATGTTATTAATATATGCTGATAGCAACGTTCAATTCACAATGCACGTTGCCACGGAGTAGTATAGGGAATAGGGGTTTTGGCTCACTTTCAAGAAATGTCTCTACAAAGCCTTATTTACTAAATAAGGCTTTGGTTGGGGCCTTAGATCTTGCTACTATTACCCCTACTACAAAAAGGTTGGGTGTCTATGAAACAGTTTACAGTGTATTGGTTGGAGGTAACACTGTGCCGTACGGTACGATCAATAATTCTTCTCTTACAAACCCCCTACCCGGCCCACCCCTCAAGTAGTACAAGTTAGGTTCGTCGGCTTTCATATCCACTTTATCTATGTTGTAAGTTTTGACTGACCATATAGGATCGGTGGCCCGCTTACGGCTGTCACCCTCGTGTTCCCCCGGCTGGTATAGATACCTCACTTTGGCGGCCTATGTCACGTTTATATCGATGAAACAGTTTAACGTGAACCGCCTACGATCTCTTTGGTGTTCATAATAAAGGCTTGCTGGGCTTTTTGTATCCCCTGTTCTATGTACTCTTTTTTCTCGTCCTCGCTGATAGCAGACTTACGAGACTTGGACCGAATATCTTGTTTCATTCCGTTATATTTTTTGAGTTCAGAGAGGATTGAACGAAACTCCTCTTCTGAGATCTTACTATCAGAGAGTGCCGTGGAAATACGCTCACTCACTGTGTTCAGCTTTGCTTCGGCCAGAACCCTGATCTCGTCGTGTTTCAATGCCTTACGATTAAGTCTGCGTGATACTAACTTAAGCGCCAACCCTGCCAACCCTGCCACCCCAGCTGTTATTTCAATACCTAGCACTATAGGTGCAGCCACGATTGTAGCTAACAACCCAACGCCTGCCGCCCCTAGTCCCATGCTGGTTGCCATAAGGGTAGTGTCAGCCCCGTCCACGATATTGAAAGCTCTATTGTACTTCTTACATAGTGCTTTCCGCGTGTCACGGTTTTGTTCTAGTTGACGTTTCATATCACATAACTGCCTCAAGCGGAACCCATCTACGGTTTCCAACGTCTTCGCTACTTCCTCTACGACTGGGTACAGACCCATCCTATAATATATATTATGAAAGATATTTTAATTGGGTTTCAGTTAATAGTTCACGAATGAATTTGAAGCCTACAAGTTCTAGATTACCCAGGGTAATAGGTGAGAGGCTAACAGACTTTCCTGTTGTAATAAAAACCCCACTGAGGTTTATTAAGCGGTTTATAGGACCCGTGGAGGTATCCTGTTGTATAACAATACGACAATATTGGTCTTGGTGTTCGTCAAACCAGTGTATTGACACCCTGGGTAAAAATTGGTGTACTCTTGAGGTGTTTTCATAAAAGAAGACTTCTATGATGAGTGTGTAGGGGGAGAATATTTTATCAAGATCCCACTGGGGGATAAACTTACTGTTAAATGTTAATTTATTTTTTATTCCAGAACTTAACCTATTTTTCCCTTTACGAAGACTTATCAAGGATGTTGCTTTATCCTCAAAAATGAAATCCCCGGGCCAGATACCGTTATTCCTAATATTAGAGATGGCCCCCCACTCGTCTTTTAATGTGATATAAGGTGAGGTGAGTGTTAAGTTGATCAGCCATTTGGGCTCTTTAAAATCTGATAACGACATCCGTCTGTACACGTTGTCTTTGAATTGCAGGATGTATAATTCATCTTCCTCACCAGGCTGATCGAATCCCTCCGTATCTCCTAAGTCGTTAAGTGTAGTGTTGGGATGATGACTGGTCATTATTATACTATTACGATATAATTTCCAACTGGTTTTCTGATAATAATTCAGGGGTGAACTTCATACCCATGAAGTGTATGTTGTCGAAGATATTGGTTAGTGATATCTTGTTTTCCACGATCACGTTGACCCCCTGCAGACTGGTGTTGGAGCCGACACCCACCCGCACGTAAACGTTGCAAACTTGATACTGGTGTCGTTTCACCCACCCGAGTTTGATCCCCTTCACGATCTCGATATTATTCCCCGATGGTTCCCCTAGGTAGACTTTGATGACCAGTGTTGAGTTTGCGGGTAGATCCTCTAGTATAGTGACCACGCCTTCGAATTCAGACACCAACTGCAATTTCACGTTTTGTATGGCTGGTTTACTTGATAGCATGTGGGCTGCTATAGTGTTGACTGGGCTGACGACTACGCTACGTCTCTGAGTTGGGACATAAGCCACGAGCAGGGTTCCATTGTTCACGACTTTGTTTAGGTGGTTGTCTTTGTTATCAGTAAACACGTAGGGAGAGACGAGTCTAATATTGAGAAACCAGTCGTTATCGGGTAACAACACCCACTTGTCATCTTCGGTGAAGACAAGCATATATGGTTTGTTTCGGGCAACGGTAGTGCTCTCAACATCGTCTAAGTCGAACAGTTTACCACCGAACGATGGGTATATTATCCAATTATTATCACCGGTGTTGACAAGGGTGTACTTAGTGTTGACTGTTGCTCTTGTGGTATCTACTATATCACTTAGGGTTCCACCGGAGGGGATTTCAACGCGTTTGTAAATGTTGTTTTTCAGTTGCAAGGCGTACGATTTACCATCTACTCCGGGAGCGTCGAAACCGCGCGTGTCTCCGAGGTCGGAGATCCCGATATTGACGCATTTTTTCACTCCGGGCCCTTGTGCGCTGGTCATTTTACATGAAGTGTTAAGCTGAGGTATCCTATATTTACAGGATTATGATTTATATCTAACACCGATATTGTCAGCTCAGGTATGTTACCCTGGATTAATCTCTTATACTGCCGTGGTGAAAACGACTCGGTTCTACCGTCGTTGTATTTCTCAGTTTTCACCGGCACTGCTCTCAGTATAGTGGAAGGGTGACCTCCTTGAATGTTGTACGTTGTGCTCACCTGACCGAGATGAATGTACAGCTCTCGGTATGGTACTAGGTCGGGTAACTTCGTGCCTGTGACGGTTGTTGTTGGTTTTATCTCGTCAGGAGAGTATACCGAGTATCCTCGATAATGGTCGGCCGAGCCTCAAGGAGGTTCTTCCGTTGTTGATTAACACCACTGTGCCGTTTGAGTCGTTCATCTTGAGTTCGGCTCCCAGGGGTTTGAAGACCTCGTCGTTTAGAGAGCACACGCTGTAGTAGCCGTCAGTTATCTGACTGCGAGTTCCACTGACGAACAGCTTATTGTTGCTGATATTAATCTTAGTCCATTGCGGTAGGTAGGTGATATCGCAGAGTGCGACTTCGAGTTGACCTGACGTGTTATCGATCGCGTGCGTCAGCTGAACGGCCTCACCGCTCGTTATTCCTGGAAGTGTTATGTACATATTATAATATATAATTTATATATTATAATATGGATTTAGCACACTTGAAAATCGTGGTGAATGCAGATGGTACGGGGTTTAAAACAACCTTTATTAATATTTTTGAAAACTATATCGTGTCCGTTAATAACGCGCAGGCGGTGGTAAACTGGAATCAAAACCCAATGCAGTTTTGGCAGAACCAACTCAACTTTGCTGTGTGGTGTGCGACGACAGGGTCGGGTGTGACACCAGACTACGGTATAGATGAACTGAGTAAGGCGGTTATTTTGTTTCATATTTATTATCAAACGAGACGAATATTGAAGGAAATAAGTGCTCCTCTTCCCCAAGATAAAGCGTGGAGTATGACGAATAACCCCTATGATAGACGCGCTTATGAACGTGTTTGTGGGGAGTTTGAGATTCCAACGAATAAAGACTTTCGCCTTCCTGGTGTGAACCATGGTCTCGGTATAGTTCTCGTGTACTTCTACAGGTCCGGAACATATCAGGCCGGTTCTAAAGATGGTTCATACAACCCAAACCGTCATACATTTACAGGCCCCACAACGAATGAAAAGATCCATGTCAGCTGTATAAAGCAAACCAATCCTGATGCAGCCACAGCCTGGACTAAAATGATCTCAAAAACATCGAAAGAATTCACTCGTGCTGGTACAATACGCTTGAACGACTCGATTCGAACGTACGTGTGGGCGCTGTTAGGTGCGCAGTCGATGACGCGTTCCAACATCCTCGGTAAGGGAACTGCTTACGACGCTCAGACACAGTTCGTTGCCAACGTTGAGGATGCTATCAATTCTCCAGTTGATCTCCCGAGGGCCATCGACCGTTACCAAAACGTGTTAGAATACGCCAGATCGAAAGTCAGTTACGTGTTTGGTGTGGGGCTGTACATGGCTCCGAGTGATATGCAACTGAGAATAAAAAAAGTGGTGGGTTATAACAACAAAATAGTCATAGCCACGGCGGACCAAAAGTTGGGTATCAACCCCGATATTAACACCCCCTATATCCCACACATCCCACCACGTGAAAAGGGTATAGTGGCGCCACCCCCGGAGTCTAAAGTTCATGTGTCCCCCACACACCCTCATATGCATGTGGGGGTACCCCCCTATCAGCAGCATATTGATAATAAAACAGCCCTAGTGGTTGGTGGGGTAACTTTGGGACTTATTTGGTTAAAGATTTCTTAGCCGCTACGTACACCAGACCCGCCACGGCGACGATGGCTGCCCACAGGTTTTGACTGAGCCACATGGCAGTTTTAGACAGAGCGCTCAACAACCACGAGACGATGCTACCCAGGATGCCGGGAAGGGCTTCGGCGGCTTTACCAGCCAGTTTAGCTAGGCCTTCCCCGAGTTTTTTTATCCAGTCTTTAACACCCCCACCGCCACTTGGAGTTCCCCCGCCGCCGGCAGGCCCCACAGGGGTTCCTCCCACCAGTGACACCACCAGGGTTGATATGATGAAACCCAATGCAGTCAGAATACTGGCGATGGTGATCCCTTGCTCCCGGAATAATATCCGAATCCTGTTGGCTAAAGTTGTATCCTCATTCAGTATTCTATCGATTGTTTCCCGAATACGACTGATCTGGGATCGAAGCTGTTCACGATTCGAGGAAGCGGATTCCAATCGTGTACGTCTCTCGTCTTCTAAATCGTGTAGTCGTTCATTGATACGACGCTTCATATCATCGTTTTCAGTTTCGTTGAGTTTGGTTTTTTCCCTAGCGATGTGCTCGTCGATTTCGTTCAGTTTCCCCATGTTGTTCACGAGTTCTCCACGCACGCGTTTCACGGCTTCGTCTAAGCCGCGCAGTTCCCTTACCGGAAAGTCAAACCCCGGTAACGGTTTGTCCCAGTAGGTGCTCAACAGTTTTTCTATGCTGTCCGAGGCTTCTGTAGCACGCTGTGGTGTCATTTCATCTCTAGTGGTGAGGTGGGATCTGGTAGCTTGCAGATCTTCAACAACGGCCTTAGGTATTGCACCAACGTAATCATGCATGTTTAGATGTTCACGGATAAATTCGACACCATGGCGGCTGGCTAGAGTTGACAAGGCCAGTGGTTTTTTATTGCGCTTGTTAAAGAGGTCAACCTCTGGTTTAGACTTAAGGCGTAGAACACCCTTTGTATCAATAAAAAAATTATCAAGGTATCGGCCCTGTGGATCAACGTAGTATTTATCACTTCTTAAACTTTCGTAATAATCATCTACCGTTGTTGCTAAAAGTTCTTGGTTCAATGGTGAACTAGTAAATGAGGTCTCCTGCTCATCATCGAATGCCTGGGCACTAGCGCCCGGCATCTCCGTCATATCTATGTCTTCATCCATTAGGATTTAAATATATTTTATTTATATATAACAATGTACGGTAGAAAATTAGATCCTTTCAGAAGATTGAGAGAGCCATTAGGAGCCAGAGCCGTGCGTCAGTCGGTGACCATCACCGACAATCCCAGCAAGATAGACCAGAATCAAACTCTGCTGGTTAGATTTCCAAACCTTGGTGAGAATGACCTCATTGTACCAGGCACTGTTCGACTGGCGTTCAATATCACGTTGACCTCCGACAACGACAAACGCGAGCTAGTGCGGAACGTGGGTCGAGCTATCATCAAGAAAACGACCGTCAAGATCAGCGGTAACGAGGTGCTGAGCATCGACGACAGCGACGTGTTTCACTGCTACAGGGATCTCTGGAAAAGCGAGAGAGAACGAGTCAATGATGTGTACCAGGGCATCAGCAAATCAACCCGGGCGCGCATAGGGTATGTCTTCACGCAAGACCAGCAAGACAAGCTATCGGACGGTGAAAAGGCCATCGCTCGAGCATACGGGAATCGATTCTGCGTGCCGCTCGACTTCGAGTTGCTCACGGGACACGCGCCGTTTTACCAGGCCGCGCTGGGTGATAGGCTCGAATACGAGCTCACGTTTAACGACTATAGCAAAGTAGTGCGTACGCCGAACGGTGATGAGGCCAGTTATGCCATAGACAACATCTCTCTGGAGTTCGACATGGTCGCTAGCCCGGAGCTGGCCAGGCAGGTTCGAAGCCAGTACTCTGGGAAGATGGCTATCCTGTACGATCGCGTACTGAGACATAGATCAGTCGTGCGAGATAAGAGCGACACTGTGTGGAATATCAACCTGAACGTGCCGGCGCGATCGATGAAAGGTATCCTGGTCGTCCCCGTGGAGGATTACGATCCATTCCGGAGGGACAGCGAGAAGTTTTTCAACCCCGAGATTGAAAAGGTGGAAGTGACCATCGAGGGCGTGCCCAACCAGCTGTTCAGTCATGGTATGAGACCACACCAGCAGTGGGATGAGATAAAAAAGCTACCAGTGGGGGATTATATAACAAAGGACCTGGACCTAGGCTCCGTGCAGATCGGTGAATACCTGACCACCAAGTACGCCCTATGGTTGGACATGCGATCCACGGATGATGATAAACTGCACGGTAGCGGGCGCCGTATAGATAACGGCAGCGAAGGGATAACCATCCAGATTACTAAGAAGGCTCAAACCGCTGGTAAGTTGAAATTATATCTGTACGTTATTATGGACGCGCAACTTAATATAGACAATGGGAGATTCGTGCAAGCCATCTACTGATGGGGGGTACCCCCCCACACCCCCCAACAATAAACTGCCCCACCTACCCACTGACCCACACTGCGCCATAGTGTGCGGGCAGACTGGCTGTGGGAAGACCGTTTTCGTGTTGGATATGTTGGAGGGTTACTACAAGGATGTGTTCGATAACATCGTTATCATGTGCCCTACTCTGAGCATGAATAAATCGTACGCGCGACCTTGGGTGATGACGGACCCAGACGTACACAAAATCGACCCTGGAACACGCCTGCAGGACTGGTTGAAAGCTCTTCACGAGAAATTTAAAGGGGAACCGACGCTGTTTATACTGGACGACTGCAGCGCTAATCGCGAGATAACAAAAAAGAGAGACATGCTATCGTACCTGGCCTTCTCCGGCCGGCATGCAAATCACAGCGTCTGGGTGCTAACGCAGAAGTTCAACTCGGTGTTGAAAGACCTCAGGGAGCAGACGCGATGGGTGGCCTTATTTCACTGCAAGGACAGGGATTCGTTCGAGGAGTGTTTGAGAGAGAACGATGTGATGAGCAAATTAGAATGGGAACGGGTGAAGAAACAGCTCGCTGAAACTAAACACGCTAAGCTCGTTCTAAAAACCGACCAACCAGTAGCATATATAGTATGCTAAGCAAAGCTAAGCAAAGCTAAGCAAAGCTAAGCAAAGCTAAGCAAAGCTAAGCTAAAGCTAAGCAAATGCTAAGCATAGCTATGATATTTGAAGTATTTGTCGTGTGCAACTTAACCTTCATTTCTCTGTGTTTTGTCTGCATCGGGTATTATATAGTTAAAACTAAATCTTACTTGTTATATTATAAGATGGAGTGTGAGGAATTGCTCGAACAGTTGGAGGGTTCCCCCACTGTGGGGGATTCCCCCAAGCGAGAGAAACTGGTGGCGTTGGCTGTTGGCGGCAAAGCCAAACATTACTTTGGAGACTACACCCCGGATAAAATTCACAAAATGTCAGCCGAAGAAATCGATAAGCTGTACGCTAGATACGAGTCCCGGCTCGGAGCAGAAATGACAAAGACAATAGGATCGGCTATGACCCAGATATACACCGGTATTGTATCACACTTCCTTCCCATTCCACCAGAGCGCCGACTTTACCTGTGGGAGGACCTCGAGAAAGACCCTTTTATCGAACATGCCGTGAGTTCTATCAGCTGCGGGCTGTACCACAAATATGGTATGTTGTTGGCTCCAGTGACGGCGGCGATTATCACAGCAAAACATTGTCAATTTGAGAGAAAAAATAATAATAATAGTATAGATGTCCGAGGTGACGGAAGTGACACAGGAACCAGTGAGGGAAACCCCAGTGGAGGTGAGGGAAGTGACCCCTTCAGTGGAGGTACCCCCAACAGTAACCAGACAGAAGAATCCTAAGAGAGTAGCTAACGGTAAAAAACGATGGTGTAACCAACATAAAGTGACCAACCCCCGACTGTTGTTGGCTGTAGGTGTAACTGCTGCCGTGGTTATAACATGGTTATACGTGGGGGTACCCTCCCACAGTGAGGGAAACTCTGGGGGTGTGGGGGGCACCCCCACGCCGCCGGCAGGCCCCACTGTCGACCCGCATATCATGTTATAATTTTAATATTTTATATCATATACATAATGTCTGAGGGGAAAACGTTCGTCAACGACGCATACCACGCCACAGTGGTCGCCAGTCTAGCAGTAGGGTACGCTCGGTTGACTAAAATGGTGCTTAAACAACCAACTATCAAGCTAGATTTCAACCTGCAGGATATGGGTATGCTCATAATGAACCTTGGTATGGCGATGGCCACAAAAGACATCCTAGTAAAACAAGGGATCATACCTGATAATATAATGAAATAAATATAGGGATGGCCACGATAGCTATGATGGTCGGTGGGGCGTTAGTGAATGCCCTGGCATTTTCCGGGAGTAATTTCCTCTTCTCGAAACTACGAGATGATCACGCGGCTGAAATACAGGAAGAAAGGAAGCGGCACGATCTCGCTACTGAGAAATTACAAAGAGCACAGGCCGAGTACGCTAAAAAACGTCTCCAGAGGATCGATTTCATTAACGAACAACTCCAGCGTGAAAACCATGCCGTTCAAACATTCAACGATGTTGATGAAGCAATGAAAGAATACTACCTACTAACTGGTAAACAATTGGAACCGCTCAATAAACCCACACTCGCTCAGTACTACACACCATCCAAGGGACAAATGAATCGTGAACTGGGCTTCATAGTGTTGGGTATAGCAGCTACTGCGTTGGTTGCGAAGCAATTAAATTAAAATACCTATATAAGTAAACATGAGACCCGCTCCATACCAATGCGAATACATACTTATGGGGAAGACCGAGGCCTGTGGTAGGAAATGCAGGAATCAGGGGTTCTGTTGTTTCCATATGGGAAGTCCTAACTACACGTGTTCTGTGTGTGGTATCGGGGTTAAAGGACACTACTGTCTATGTAAAGCTCACGGAGCGAACGTGGTCAGACATCAACTCATCTACGAGAATAAAAAAGGCTACATAAAAGAACGTAGGCGACTGCTCAAGATAGACTCCAGTGCGTGAAAGGGTTACCTCCCTTTACTGTGAAGCAATTAGACATTGGTTCTCTTAGGTGTAAACACGATGTCTACTGTACGCGAGCTCAAGCGGGTCGCAAAACAGAGAGGTGTGATCGGGTATTCTCGAATGCGGAAGTCAGCATTGTTGAGATTACTAGGTTTAGAAGCCCCTCCTTCAGTAAAACAATTAAAAGCTCAAGCAAAACAGCTTGGATACACGGGTTATTCAAACCTGGGGAGAGCCGGGTTAACCGCATTGTTATCACATGCCCCCGTAGCAAAACCTCCCACTGTAAAACAACTGAAAGCCGAGGCACATGATTTGGGTTTAGGCGGGTATTCCCGTATGAGAAAACCACAGCTTGTAGAATTATTACGACAGAATAGAGCTATTGACCTACAGTTCGTGCGCACTGAGCGCGCTGTAGGTAACTATTTGAGAGATTGGCGCATGCACGTTGATAGAAACATAGACATTACAGATATCAAGCCTCTGATAGCTGATAAAGTCAACCAGGAACTAAATAACCTAGGAAGTATCAAGTTTCAGATCACAGTGAAAATGTCGCTCGATAAGCAGGTTGGGAGTACCACTGAGTATGTTCAGCCTTACTTCCGAGGTCAACAAGAGGTCGTCACACATACAGAGACCATTGACGCATCAATCGATACCAGTTTTCAGCAGATACGAGAATACCTAGAACGTTACACACACTTGGGGTCCGGGTGGGCTGTAGATAAAATCGATAATGTCTATCTAGACATAGCTAACTACGTGCCGTTCAGAGGCGGGTCATACCTAGCCTTGCCTCCCTACTATAGGAACAAACATGCCATAGTAAACGTTAAGAATAGAGGAAACGATTGCCTGAGGTTAGCTATCAGGTCAGCCTTATTTCCAGCTGGCGCTAATTCAGATAGGCTTTCTAGCTATCCCCAAGATGATGGGCTCAATTGGGATGGTATAGATGAACCCACCCCCATATCCCAGATCACTAAAGTAGAAAAACAGAATAATCTGGCTATAAATGTCTTTGGGCACGAAGGTAACACAACAATAGTACACAGGGTCAGCCCGGTGAAGGATCGCCAAGTTATCAATATATTCATGATCCAGCGAGGTGACAAGTATCACTACACATGGATAAAACACTTTAGCAGGCTGTTGTATGACCAATCAGCATACAAAGGAAAGACCCACTTCTGTGAACGATGTCTACATGGCTTCACCCGAGCTGATTTATTAGAATCCCACCGGGATGATTGTCAAGGTGTGGGGCAGACGGCCATACGAGTCGACATGCCTAAGGAAGGTGATAATATCCTAAAATTCTGTAACCACAAGAACCAAATGTCTGTGCCTTATATCATATACGCCGACTTCGAAGCCTTAGTTGTGGGGGAATCCCCCACACCCCCCAGTGGTGCCGCCGGCGAGGCTCCCAGTGGTACCTTTACCCACAAAACACAAGAGCATAAAGCCTGTTCGTTTGGATACATTGTCGTCCGTTGTGACGGGGAAACGAAAGCTCCGGTAGTGTATAGGGGCCCTGACGCGGCTGAAAGGTTTCTAAAGTGTTTGCAGGAGGAAGAAAAAATTATTAGGAATGCATTGTATAGAATCGCTCCCATGCGTATGACCTGAGTCGACAGGCTAGCTCACGCTAGTAGCACTAACTGTCACGTGTGTGACTCACCACTTAACGGTGATTCGGTGAGAGATCACTGCCACATAACTGGTAAGTATAGAGGCGCCGCTCACAACGCGTGCAACCTCAAGCTTAAAATCAACCCTAAGACAATAAACATCCCCGTTGTATTTCACAACTTGAGAGGGTACGACTCACACTTGATCATGCAGGCCATCGCGAAAATCGATGGTAATATAACGTGCATCCCCAACAACATGGAGAGATACATCTCCTTCAGCTTAAACGGACTTAGGTTCATTGACTCGTTTCAGTTCCTCCTGTCGTCACTCGACAGTCTGGTCAAGGCCAACAATACCTTCCCTATCACCAATCGATACACAGACGCCGAGACTAGACCCCTGCTTATGAGGAAGGGTGTGTACCCCTATGAGTACATGGATAGTTGGGCTAAGTTCACCGAGACTAGACTACCCCCTATTGACTGCTTTTATAGCAAGCTGAATGAGGCGTCCGTCTCACGAGATGATTACTCGCACGCGACTAACGTATGGAATAAACTGGGTTGTAAGAACCTGGGTGATTATCACGACCTGTACTTGAGGACAGATGTACTGCTGTTAGCCGACGTGTTTGAAACGTTTAGGCGGACGTGTTTCAAGCAGTATAAACTCGACCCCGCATGGTATTACACCAGCCCAGGTCTGTCGTGGGACGCCTTGCTTAAAAAGACCGGAGTTAATTTGGAATTGCTCACAGATTACGACATGCACCTATTCATTGAGAAAGGCTTGCGAGGTGGGATTTCCATGGCATCCAAACGATACGCGAAAGCAAATAATCAATACGTGAAAGGTTACGATCCTAACAAGCCAACCAATCACATTCTCTACCTCGACGCAAACAACCTGTACGGCTGGGCCATGAGCCAGTATCTACCTACAGGGGGATTCGAATGGGTACCCCACGTTGTGTTATGGGGGTTGCACCAGATTCGAACAAAGGGTATATCCTCGAGGTTGACTTAGAGTATACCAAGGAATTACACACATCACACAACAGCTACCCCCTGGCCCCCGAACGTATGAGGGTTAACCCAGACTGGATGTCTGAGTACCAACATAACTTGTCAGGTGGGCGTGTGACAGACGTTGAAAAACTCGTGCCTAACTTAATGAATAAGACCAAGTACATCGTTCACTATCGCAACCTACAGCTGTACCTGTCGTTGGGTATGAGGCTGACCAAAATACACAGGGTGCTCATGTTCGACCAGAGCCCATGGATGGAGCCCTACATCAGAATGAACACAGACCTACGAAAAAAAGCCACCAGTGATTTTGAGAAAAATCTCTACAAGCTCATGAACAACTCGGTGTTTGGTAAGACTATGGAGAACCTGAGGAAACGCGTGACCGTGAAGCTGGTTCGGTCGAGTGAGGAAGACAAGCTCAGGAGATTGATAGCCAGTCCGGCATTCAACCGTAGTAAGATATTCACAGACAACCTGGTTGCCCTACACATGAAGAAAAGCCACATAAAATTCAACCGGCCTGTTTACGTGGGGATGAGCATCCTCGATTTATCCAAACACCTGATGTACGACTTTTACTACAACGAGCTCAAGAAACAGTACGGTGACAGGTGTGAAGTGCTGTACACTGACACGGATTCCCTGCTGATGGAGATTCGAACCGAGGACGTGTACGAGGACATGAAAAAACACCTCGATTTATACGACACCAGCGACTACCCTAAGACCCATACCATACACAGTACGGTAAATAAAAAGGTCCTAGGTAAGATGAAGGACGAGTGTGCTGGCACGCCCATAGCCGAGTACATAGGTTTGAGACCTAAGATGTACTCCATACTGAAAGCCGACAATAGTGAGATCCGGAAGGCTAAGGGGGTTAAGAAGTATGTGGTGAAACAACACATCAAACACGCCAGATTCAAGGAAGCCCTGTTCAAGACCCGTACCTTTAGACATAAAATGAACACACTTAGAAGTGATGGGCATAAGATATACGGACTGACTATAAACAAGACGTCCCTGTCGCCTATGGACACTAAACGTTGGATAGCTATTGATGGGATAAACACATACGCGTATGGACATGAAAAAATTTGAGGCTATTTACTACAGCCCGCGTGGGTACTGGAAAGGAGCTAGCGCAGTAGATAAGCTAGCTAAAATAGCGCGAGTACCCCCGGAGGAAGCCAAAGCGTGGCTTGAAAAACAAGCCCTGTGGCAGATCTATTTGCCGGCACCACGCTACGTGCCTAGAAGGAGGTTCGGTATTAACATACCTAATAGCGTTCACCAGGCAGACCTACTGTTCCTACCCCACGACAAGAGGTACAAGTATGCCTTAACCGTAGTGGACGTAGCCAGTCGTTACAAGGAAGCCGAACCCTTGACCACGAAAGATTCGGCCCAGGTAGCCAGAGGATTCGAACGCATATACAAACGCAGTCCGCTGACGTGGCCAACAGAGCTGCAAGTTGACCCCGGACGGGAGTTCATGGGTGCCGTGTCACAACTGCTAGCCGAACACGATACAAAGGTCAGGCGTGGCACGGCCGGAGCCCATCGCAGCCAAGCCATAGTTGAGAGATTTAATAGGACTTTGGCTGAGCGCTTGTTCGGCCATCAGTATGCTAGGGAGATGGTCACCCCTGGAAAACGATCGACTGAATGGGTCACGAGGTTACCAAAGGTGGTGTCGGCAATCAACCATGAAGTCACCCGTCTCACTGGTAAGAAACCGGCAGACGCTATCAAACTAAAATCAATAGTTGCAGAGTCGGCCGCTCCATTGCGTGGGAAGGAGAAACAGATACCAGATAGGGCCCTAGTGAGGTATCTATACCAGCCGGGGGAACACGAGGGCGATAGCCGTAAGCGGGCCACCGATCCTATATGGTCAGTCAAAACTTACAACATAGATAAAGTGGATATGAAAGCCGACGAACCTAACTTGTACTACTTGAGGGGTGGGCCGGGTAGGGGGTTTGTAAGAGAAGAATTATTGATCGTACCGTACGGCACAGTGTTACCTCCAACCAATACACGGTAAACTGTTTCATAGACACCCAACCTTTTTGTAGTAGGGGTAATAGTAGCAAGATCTAAGGCCCCAACCAAAGCCTTATTTAGTAAATAAGGCTTTGTAGAGACATTTCTTGAAAGTGAGCCAAAACCCCTATTCCCTATACTACTCACGGGCCCCCGCAATGAAATGCATACATGTATAATTCGGAAATAATCCAATCTACATATGGATATGTATTGAATAAAACAATAATTGAAAGTGTGGAGTTGGAACATCAAAAATAGCAAGTGATACACTGCCTGGGCAAAGCGAATTCCGGCGCCATCTGATGTAGAGAATATTTGTATCAGTATGCTATTGAGAGCCGGCAGAGCTGGAAACGGTTTGGCTTTGGAAGATGCGATGATACGGCGAAGACACTGTGGCGTTTTACTTGCATGAACTAATGTCTTGGTTGACATATCTATACTGTTTGATGAGAATTTCAGAAGAGATATAAGAATTGATTTCCGGTAACCAATGCTTGTCGTAGGAGGCGGGATCGGGTGGTCAGGTTCGCTGACTTGGTTGACACGACATTATGTCGCAGTAGCGTTGATCGATGCTCATGCTGTTGATCACTGAATTGTCTCGTCCAGATTCGATTATTAACAGACCGCCGCCACATACTTGGAATATTGATGAGTGCTGTTTAAACCTCAACTCACTCACTCAGAAGAGATATATTCTGACACCATTGTAAGAGCAGCTATAAAGTTAACAATCACATTCTTACAATGACGTCAGTAAATGCTAGATTATAATTGGTTAATTAAATTCGTTCACGTATATAATCACCTTACATGCCACTGATTTTCCAACACGGTATGCATTCTTTAAAATCTTAATAAGGCAGTTAGAATGGAGTTAAACAGACTGTAATGGAAAATCAGAGGTGTTGAGGTGAATAAGGAAATTATAATAGCTCAAAAGTTTCCATGTATAACCTGACATTACGCTTTCGGTATTAAATCAAATTTAGACCTGTGATAATTTTGTTATACACTTCGGCTTTTTTTCATCTTCCAAGTGTCACAACAACTGTGATAATATATCATAGATTATATTTTATTTTGACATCAACCCATTAGGGACCTGCTCAACGAACCTTTGGGATGAAAAGCAAAGGTCCCCAGTTTATACAAAACGTACACTTTCTCTCTTTGATTGCACTGAAACATATCAGAAGTCTTGTCACATTAAATTATGCTCCATGCCATCGGTTGTTATTCCTCTTAGGAGGAGTTGTTGATTCAAATGCTTTGTTTTCTGAACAAACAGAACATCTGAACAGTTACAGACAAACACTCATAAAAATGATATTTGGAACTTCAGACGAGCATCAGCTAAGGATTTTCCCAAGTGATTTAGGGAGAACCGGTTTCCCAAATCACCGAATGTGGAAGGGTAGGAAGAAGATCTGTTGTCATCACATCAAAGCTTCTCCAGTGTGCCACCTTTTTTTGGAGAATACATGTGAGCATCGGTTCATATTTGAAGAGGTTGATGGCGTCAGACAGACAGATAGCTGTTAAGTGAGATTGCCGCCATTTCCGAAACAGATTCCGAACAATTATTTGATGCGCATAATGTGGTACAACCAACAATCAGGGTTTTATCACACCTTCCCCCACTGGGAATTCAGTAATCAGTGTGCAGTCCATTACTATGTTTGTTTCAGTTCATTATCTGTCAAACAAGACTTTCTCCACCTAAAGAGAATAGAGTCCACCTCTTTGCAGTTTACTTTCAGAAATATTGTTTGATTTTATCCTTGAAATAAACAATAAACGAATATCCAGCATTTCACTACATTATTACGAAATGTTTTTGTCATTAAACTTTTTTTGTACAATGGGATTTTGCCAAGATTATATCTTTTTTCAGTCTCCTGAATATTTCAGCACACGTGATACTATAAACATGGTGTTATTTAATAAATCATTGAGGAAAACATTAGTGTTGTCATATTCAAGCTGATGTTCTAGTTTCACTGATTGTAAGTTTAAAAACCCAGTCCAAGCACACGGTAATGTGTTGTATAAGGTAATTCGATACACAAATTATCTCAGGAAACGCGGGTTGGTGACATTCACAATGTGAATGTGATCATCTAATGAAAACATTGTCCCTTTATTTCTACTTCTAAAACCCAAAATCAGTGGGGTTCTGTGTTTTATCTTAGAGAGATATTTCCAATGTACACATTTTCATGGCAATATTTTTATCTTCGGCAATGTTCTCTTGTAATGGAGGATTTCCGCCAAGTCGAACATTTTAGGGAGTAATGTCGTTGTCCAAGGCTTCTCGCAATTCCTTTCCGATTCCCATTTTTCGATGATGTTTAGAACCACGAACCTTTTCTCATAACGCTTTTTCCAATTCTCTATTTTGAATGCAAAAAATACAAATATTTAGAAGGACTGGAGAGAGCGTAACTGAAACATCCATGTTACCAGATGTGGCATTCCATGTTTGACAAGGATGTCGCTGGACTACTACAGAGGACTATCATCCAATAACGTTGTTATAAAATCCTACTGTGACGTATTGATATTCTGATATCATCTGTACATTTCTCACAAAACTTCAAATCAGCGTTAAAAGCTCTCTCACTCACTCTACAAACAGTCATAATCGGATTGTCTGCTGTTGTTTAACCTTACCAAAATAGGAGTTTGTTTGTTTGGTAATCAGTATAATACATGCGGAAAATCCCTATCTGTTTTCGCCAAGTGAAATATCTGATTAATTTATGAGTGTATGTTATCATGGTCGTCTCAAGAGTCAGGTGTGACTGGTAGTCCATATCAAGAAGGATAATACAGTTATATTATAGTAATTTCCTCGTGAAGCTTCGGAGTAAGAAGAAATCCTTCATCGCCGGATGCCAGTAATCAGTGTCACGACACGGACAACTTTATGCACTTCCACGGACTCTAAATAATACAAACCTGTGAGGTTACAGCTTAGAATAGGCCTTCAGCAACCCATGCTTGCCATTAACGGTGACTATGCTTGTCGTAAGAGGCGACTAACGGGATCGGTTCCCAATTGCGCAGATCGATGCTCCTGCGTTGATCATTGGATTGTCTGGTCTAGGATAGATTATGTAGAGACCGCCTCATAGAGCTGGAATATTGCTGAGTGCAGCGTAAAACAAAACTCACTCTCTCACTAAATAATACATATCAAATCATAGCAAGCGATCCTAACTTTTAAACCATAATATTTTTGCATGAAAACATGAGTTACATTTCAAACTGAGGTGCAGCATGTGGTACTGAAAACTGACCGCTGTGCCTGTTATTGATACATTAGGTACATACCATGTTCTGGATTTGTTAGAAAGAATAATCAATTGTATAAGCTTTGATCGCAAAGAGACCCTTCAAACCTTGAGAGTTGTGAACGTCCTTAAAACTGTATTTGATCTTGGTACACCGATTGTAAATGCTATCGGGATCAGATGAAAAGGTGGCGGCATTCTCGCGATTTCCAGTTTCAAAGCTGATGTATCAGAGTGAATGACTTTTAAGCATTATAGATTTGCCAAAACGGTAGATGTTTTTGAACATTCTCACTGGCAGTACAAAAATATAGTGCGACCTTCAATTATACGTATCTTATCGAAATTTAAGAATACACCTCCAATCTCAATCTGATCTTATACTGATATCGGAATGTATCTCAAAATATTACAGACATGTCACCTAAGAACAGGCTCAGATTAGCTTTAGGACGTGAAATGTCACAGCGTCATATATTTTCAGTGTTATGAAATGAGACGCATTAGGTATATGCCAGGTGACATTACCTGGGGACCAACGTGTATGGCTGTACATGTGTTCGATTATACATTGGTATTTATGTATTTCATTATTCTATTCTCAATCCGAGTGAGGGTTTTTCATGGTGCGCAAGGGTGCAATTCGAAGTATGCAGTGACACGAGTCAAGGTGTTGATGGACATTTCAGCAATACAAACAAGAAAAAAATGTTTTCTGCCATAGCAGTAAACCCAGTAAAGCAATGTTTGAATGTTTGGCAATCGGTGTCTGTCACGTTACTACGAGCTACGTGAAATTGGCTGGTTCGTGTTGGTACTGGATTCTCCGATACGTTTAACAGTAGACTATAAGAACTATGCCGTCGAACAAGTTTGTGATAGCATTTGACAACGCGTACCTCACCGTCGATAGCCACGGAATCCTTGCAATGATACCAGCGTCCTCTGAATGAAAAATGGAATGGCAAGGCAAGTTAACATTGGACATTTGATTTGGAGTATACCTTGGCGAATCCTGGATTGTCTTGTGAATAGGGGATTCGCGCAACGTTAATGAGTTTGACATTTCATGGTAAATAACGTGATGGACATAACAACATCTTGGCCAATTATCCAACAAGTCCATCTGATTTTCAACGGCTTATGCTCATATCTGATATACTGTTAATCTGTTGATCTCATTAAAGATGTGAAATATAAAATATAGTTGTGACACCTATTAATTGAATTCCCCTACTTTTGTTAATGGTATACATGGATTTGAACTAATATTGACACGGGCTTTGTTAAATCTAAGACACAAATAGTTCTTCAAACACATTTTCCAACATATACACATGAGCATTAATTAAGCACCACCCATTTTCATGCTGTAAGATTACGTTTTCCACAACACACTGGTCATTCATGATATGGAAACCAAACACATGGTTATAATGTTGTTAACTGAACCATCTAAAGTGTCAATCCGTCAACTACCAACACTGTTGCTACTTTCGGCTGTGATTTATTTATTGTCATATGGGGGCACTAAAACGTTATCAATAATCATGTCCAAAACACACAGACAATGGATGTGGTCCAACGTACACAAAGTTCTCAAAAAACTTTCACTGTTCAATCCTAAGTCAACAGCAATGGTGACATCGGTAATTTGGGTATCCCTCGCACGGATAACTGCTGCAACCCTCCTCCATATGCTGGAAATCAAACGTCGAATGCACATCTTTGGAATCCTCTGCAATTCCTCATGAAGAGCCTGGGCTAATTCTTGTAGATTTTGAACAGGTGGATCCCTTACCTGAACTTGAGGCCCCAGATGGTCCTATATATGCTCAATTGGATTGAGATCAGGACGTCTCGCAGGCCAAGGGAATCTGTCAACTGCGTTGTTCTGCAAGTATGCAATAACCGCTTTGAAACGATGTTGCCTAGCATTATCGTCCATACTGAAATACTGGCCGACTGGCGAGGGGGTGGTCATTAAAATGCGGGACAACAGCAGCTTCCAGTACTCCCTGTTGGTATCTCTGATCATTGAGTGTCCCTTGAACGGTGATAAGATTCATAGGAGATACACTCACCCCTTCACCATTACAGAGCCAAAGGGTTCAGCTGCATGGATCATCCGCTGTTGATAAGCCTAATCACTCCTTCTCCAACCTCGCCAACGACCATCAGTAACACGAAGAAGAAAACGACTTTCATCGGACCAATGGATCCTGCGCAATGTCCTCAGATTTTGGTTTTGCCTTTGATTACTCCACGCCAAACGTTAAGCCTTGTGTCTATCATTGAGTAAGGGGACGTCTGATTGGAGCACGGCACGGAGTCCAGCAAACCTGAGCTTCCTTCGGATGGTTTTGTTTGAGAGACGAATACCCACTCTTCATTTTTCTCTGAGATCTTTGGCATTGGTCATGGGTCTGCGTCTCACTAGGCGAACTAGGGCACGGGTAGTGGTCTTTCTCGGCCTTCCTGATGGTGAACGATCCTTGACGTAACAAGTGGCCGCATGTTTCCGACTAATGACAGTGTGATTGATATTTAATCTGGACCCAATGCTGCGACAAGACAAACCAGTTTCTTGCACACCAATAATCTGCCATCTGGTATTTTCAGAAAGCCTACGCCTTAGCGTGTCCAAAAACGTTCAATTTCAGCACTGTTCACTTATTGATGCGTCGATAGGAAAGCAATGAGAATATATCATTTCACCTTTTATACTATTATACCCCTCAGTTCCTTGTACCGTGACAGGACTTTAGCATGAAAATGCGTTTGAATCAGCACGTGAATGCTAACAGCATGTGTATTTAGATATAACTGGTTGACTTCTCTGTTTTGATTCCTTTTAGTTGCAATCGACAATTATTTTGGTGGTTCTTAAATAACGCTCATGTGTATTTATAAATGTTATACCTTAGTATGATTTAATAAAAATAGCTATATAGAATTTAGCACAACAAGGAACATTGTTCTATGCAGTTTCCTTCATCTGTTACATCATTAAGAAAGGTGATGATAGGTGATGGTAAGCATTACTCTACTAATCAGATTGTCTTTGTGGCTGACCCATGTGTAATAATAAACCCTCACTGATAGTGTTCAAATTACCTCAGCTGAACTGAGTCTGCCCACAACCCTTTCCGAAAATGGACCTGAAAAATAATCAAAGGCAAGTTGAATAGTTCTTGAACAGTTACACTATAAGTTATCACATCGTGTCGAGGGAAATACGGGGTTTTATCAGTTCCGTATTCCCCGAGCCGAGGGACTAATAAAACCCTGTATTTCCCTCGACATGATGTGATAACGCATTTATCTAGCTGAATGTTTTCAGTAAATCAAAACAAAACAACACTCATCGAATCGACTTGCTGCCATGTTGACACCAGCTGATCGTTTGACCTCAATGCACCGCACGTTAGTAAAGGCTTGTCGATGCACGCTTTCCTCACTTCACGTTGTCACCGAGGCGCAGCGGGATGATATGACATTCGCAGCGGGAGTATACGACTTTTATACTCCCGCTGGCGGATCGTGATGGATGTACATGGTATTTTATCAGAGTCACGTGGACCAATCAAAACTCGACATTCTTACATGAGGCTAGATAAATTGATTTCTGACCTATCACAGACGAAATCTCACTTGTCACCGTAATCAAATTTACCCATCAGGTAAAGAGATCATGTGATATTGTTAAGAATTAAGAGCCAATTCCTTTCGTTTAAATTTCCTTTAGAAATATGAGCGACCAGTCAGGACACTTTAATAATTATATTTATCCCTCAGCACAATTACAGAAATAACATGACTGAATAACAAGAGTGATCACCCTCCATAGTCAGCTGTCTCTGTATGTCAAACACATCCTCTGTTGTCCATATGCCATACCCATGCTTGTTCTTTGGTAAAGGTTCCAAAGATTGCCCAAAAATCTGTTCAATCAGGATTAGACAAGTGAAGGGTTATAACAATGACACCTTTGAAACGTTTTAGGACACGTGGATGACATTTCTAAAGTTGTCGCATCAGAACCAAAGTGGTGTCTGGTGTGTATGATTACATGTTTCTATCGGATGAACAACTGTCCGAGTTTGTGATACATGACACCTTCGGAATATACGCCTTGTTACGTTTATGACATCCTAGACATTATACTATGAAATTTACGTCTCGCAGATATTCCCTTTTGGACTAATGATATAAAAGCATGTACTTATATGGTTATGAAGTGAATGATTTACGTTTTCACCGCGTTTCAGACAACAGAGAGAAATGTCAAACAGATTAGTATAACATACAAGCAGGGTTCCCTGCTCTAAATAATGAGCTAAAGATCAAAGAACTGAACAACAGTTTTCTTTTCAAATCAGAGATAACTTTGTCAAAAATAGAAATTCTATTCATCTTTTGGCTATGGGATAAACAGACAAACAACAACGTAAGCAATTTACGATGGCCATATTGCTAAGCCTGACGACGATGTAGCAGTGAGACAAAGCGTTGTACCGGAAGGTTAGTGGTTATGAAACACCATCGCGTGTTTGCCAAGCCAAGCCAAATACGAATTGTAGAGGAATGGAGATGGGAACGTGTGAACAATTAAATTAGTCGATCGAAAATGTGTAACTTGGTGGCATTACTTAAACATACGGGATAACTGGTGGCACTCGAAGCATTGCTGTGCCAAGGAGACCTTCAGAACATTCTCTGCGAGGAAACTCCAAGAACAAACATGATATTGATTGTAGGTTACACAAAAGGAATGATGGAGTCATATTTTTATTAGATGATCTAACATTGTGAATGTTACAACAATGTTTTCGCAGACACTTTATTGCTTCAGATATATTGTTTTACTTTACTTACAGTCTGGAAGGCCTCAGTATGAACTTGAATCTGAAAACGCTGATTTCTTTCCCAGCTGATTGAATGCTGTTTATATATACTACATGTGATTCGATATTTAGGAGGTAAATACAACTGCCATGGCAACACAATTTGATGTAATTACATGCTGTTTTGAAAAGGCTAACACACAAAATTACAACTTGGATGTGCATTTGTTGATTTCAAACTCTCCAATCGTCCAATAAAACCCTATTGACCCTAAAAAGATTGAGACCCGCGAAAATCCCGGTTTGGAACCCATCCGGTATCGGGATCGGGGATTCAGGCTCGCTGACGTGGTGAATGCCGAAGTGATACCGTACCCCATTTGTGTAGGGCTATGCTCATGCTATTTATCACTGGATTGTCTGGTCCACACTCGACAATTTACAGGCCGTCACCATATAGCTGGAACATTGCTGAGTGCGGCGTTAAACAACCATCTTCCCACCCAAAACGTTTTAAGAATATCATCATAAAAAGGTTACTTGCGACTTCCATTGCTGTTTAACATAATTGATTAAAATACACTAAACTTCAGTTTATCACTTGATAACGGGTAGAAACCAATTGCTTAGGCAAAAGTGGTTCTCAACTCCATATGTTTAAAAGTTACATTTGCTGATATTTGTGCACTTTAACGAATAAGAACTTTAAACCCTGTGTGTAAACGCCTGGTCAAGCTCAAAACAATCAACTCGTGCGAAAAAAAGACATCTAGCACTTTCATATCTCTGAGGAGACCCTGAATGATTCTGAAAGAAATAGAAGATGCATCAAACTGATATTGTCAGGTTTTATTGTGCAAATGTGCTGAAATACACGCATTTGAGCAATGAACACTCAACCAATTACTGAAGCAGGTTTCAATGCGAGTTTTTGTTGCTAGTTTGAAAAACATTATACGTATTCCCATGATTGAATATTTGTTTTTAGTTTTCAGAAACATCTACAAAGACAGTCAAGAACTCTTCTCAAACACTAACTCAATACCCACACATGTTTAAGAAAAAGGTGTAAAACAGAAGACGTATTGACGCTTTGACACCTCTGCTTCTTTCATCCTTTAATCACATTTCCAAATCCAAATGCGGTTATTCAACTTTAGTCGAGGAAATCACTTTGTTTTTGCTCACGGTGGGTTGTGTAATTTGGCCTTACTTCACTTGCAATTCTGCAAAATTAAACTGGGATTCAAGTGTTGAAGCATTTAACTTGTGTGCTTTTGTTGAATGTAGAGATACGTGTACAGACTACTTGTCAGGTTCACGTTTATAGCCACTGTCTTACAGTTAACTACTTTCAATACCTTTTTCCTAACATATCTATATACCACAGGAATATAGAGATTTGTTGCACTGAAACAGCTGTAAGAGTTAAACCATTGCATCAATGTTTTGCAAAGGTATTTCTGCATCAATAAAGAATGGTTAGTAAATCATCCACATACCGTGCGTGTTTGCTAATATTTCACATAATAAAGTACCCATGGGTTGATTCCATACGTGGCTGGGAATGCCTAGATAATATTAACCCAAAACAATTTTGAACGACAAAAAGATAAATACATAAAAACTAGTAACAATATATATTTCATGTTCATTAATGGGCAGTTGTTTTCCTAACTCTGCTGACACCATCAGATCATTGGAAGATCTGCTACATTCATCAACTAGGACACCGTTTACATGTATGTGATATTGCTTCATGTGAGCTACTTGAACTGGCAATGTTTACGCACAGAAGTTAATAGAAACAACAAACCCTTAAACACTCAAATGACAATCAATGTTTGAGAAATCATCTAACGCCAATCTCTGGTCTTCTTTCATTTACCCTCAAAACCAACTGTAAAAGCATCTGTGATGTACCCATAAGTCCACATTGATAAGAATCGGGAACATTGTTCAGTGTTAGTGAGAACCCATGGGAATCAGACCAAGGTCACATTAAGCAGTGTTATAGATCCTGGTGTATGTAAGGCTTGATGATGAACCTTGTCAGGAAGTGTCAAGTATAAGGTTGGGTAATGCTCAGCTGCCTGAAACACTGACCACAGATCACCACCGCCTCTTTAAGCCGATGAAACAAATGACATTTAAACGGACAAACGTTTTTTAAGACCACCGTGACGGGAAATTACACCTGAGTTTATTGATTCATGAAGCTAAAACTCTGAAATACTTCCTAGAAATCTAAATTATTTACTGCGTGCTGTTTGAGGCGCCTTACCAAAACTTCTACGATAAACTCACGATTACGTTTTAATTAAACAACGACATACTTCTTGCTGAAATGTAAACAGCTACGGATTAATGGAACCCATTGGTATGGCTCTCGGTTCACAAATACGAACCCAAGACCAACAGATTCTGACACAGCCTCAGCCAACCGCCATAACTTATCGCGTTCGATGCATTTTGCCTTTAGCCAGCACGTTACCTGCAAAGTGCCACTATATTTAACGTTCAAAGCAACTGCCCCTCTGTGAAAAGGTCTCGTCACTGGCAATACGAGTAGTGTCCGTCATGAACCTATATACGTGCAGATGGGCACGAATGGGATTGGGTATCAGGCTTGCTGTCAAGGTTGATTCATGTCATCATGGCCCCACTGCGTAGATGGATGCTCATAGTGTCACTGAAGTGTCTCATGCAAACGTGATTACATACATAAACAGTATGCTTGCCGTGAGACAAGGCTTTGAAGCGGAATGATCGTGGTTATGAAAAACCATCGCGTGAATTCAACAACAGTTCTCATTTCAGATCATGTATAATCTTGTCAAAAACAGAAACTATATTCCCCATTTGGAATGTGGAAGTGATATAATGCCAATTCCTTGTTTTTCATCCAGATATGCTTCTCTTGACAATAAAACTATCACGGACAATTGACGATGACACTGACGACGATGTAGCAGTGAGACATAGCGTTGTAACGGTAGGTTAGTGGTTATAAAACACCATCGCGTGTTTGCCAAGGCAAACCAAACACGAATTGGGGAGAATTGGAGGCGTGAACGCTCGGACAATTAAATTACTCGCCTGCAAATGTTTGACTTTCCTAAACATACGTGCTAACTGCTAGTGGTAGAAGCGTTATTGTACCAATGAGAACTTCAAAACATTCTCTCCGAGGAACTCCGAGAACAAATATTATATTAATAAAAATTTGGAATAAAAGAAATGACATTGATATGAAGCCTAATATTGTGAATGTCACAACCCATGTTTTCGCAGATGCTTTATTGCGGTAGAGTACCGGGAGTTATCTTTGACGAACGATCATTTGGACCTGAGCATGAACTTGAATCTGTCAACACTGATCTTTCGCTCAGATGATTTATTAAATGAAACATTTTTGCTTGTCACATGTGATGAAATATTCAAAGGATTGAAAAAAGATAAATACACTTGCCATAGAGACATAATTTACAACTTCATTAATCCCAGTGTGATGCTGAATTAATTACTGGCTGCTTCTGTTTGACTGAACACAATAAATTGCAACTAGGATTTGCAGTGGTTGACTTTTACATCTCAGAGGGTTCAATCAAAACGCCTTTGTACAACAATATCTGAATAAAAATGTCGTTTATCGACATTACACATTTCATTACACTTAAACGTACCTTCATGTTGAGTGAAATATCATGAATGGACGTTAATCATAAGATAATATGTGGGGACAGTCTGTGTTGGGCACGTTACTGCAAAGGCACAGTATTCGAACTGTATACGGTGCATGCAACGACTGGCACGTTGTGAGACAAGATCCAACACCCGATATCATAATACTCCGAAGTGAATAGTGCGCAATGGAATCGTTCTGAAAGAGAGATATGATAAATGATAAAACCATAGGTTTTAGGGTGAAATACGCACGTCTTTACAAAGTATATAGAACCTACGTTCCAATGCTATATCTTTATTGTCATTTTCCTGTTCTCGAGAACTCATTGTGAGTCTTATCTGAAACGTATCTCCGCCACATAGCTGGACCATCTGTGAGTGTGGCATAACTTTATGACTGAATAACTGTTTTTGTATTTTCAGGAACGCCTGCAATGTCACCCAACGGCTATTTAACGCTATCAGCCCTCGTCAAACATGAATCTGAAGCTCACTCGTATTTACGAAGAATAGTGTCAAATTGAAGAAGTTTTGACATGCTGACAACGCTATTTCTTTCTTCCTTTAATCCCATTTCGGTGATGTGGGAAACTGACACTCCAATAATTGACCAGAAACATTCCCTGATTGAAAGTTGTCTGAAGTTCCAGAAAGCATGTTTTGGAGTGTTTCGCTACAGCTATTCGGGTTTTCTGTTTGCTCAATAAACTAACCATGTGAATCAGCAATCATCACCCCGTCTCACTTTGTCTTGGAACTCACTTACAAAGAAATCGATACCACTTGACGTGATTTGAGAGGTATTTTGCCCTGGTTAAGTTCAATATTCAAACCCACTTGATATGGCATTTAACTAACATTGACAATACATTCCTCTCCTCGGGAGGCCTTTTGTCTACTATTATCAATGATGTGTGTTTGTCATGAGTGAAGTTCGTACTGATCTGAAAGAAATCCATGTACACCCACACTACTGTTTTTGTTATTGTGTCACCTTGGTTATATTGTCTCTGAATCTAACTTCCCAGCGAAATTCAAATACAACTAGTCAGCTTGAGGAAATCACTTTATTTTAGCCCACAGTGGGTGGCCTAAGCTGGTCTCTCTTCACTAATCTGGGTCTCAAGAGAAAAAATAAAGTATCATCAGAATAGAGAGTGGTTTTGTTGAACGTAGAGCTACAGAATGTTTTTCAGATCTAAGGTTAAAGCCACTATCTAGCCGTAGACAGAGTAGATGTGTTAGCCACATAATCAAGGGATGATATCAGTTCCAGGAATCCTAGATCTAAACGTGTCATCTGTATTCAGCATGTGGCAAATGACCTATCGTCTTAAGTTTTTGACTCACATTTATAGAATTTATATAATCGCCGTTTTGATCTGCGAACAATAGCGACGCCTTCGTCACAAATATAATGGTAGCATAACAATTAACAAGAACATACCAGCGACGTGATTATGTACTGAACGGTCTTCTGGGTACAATCATGATGGTTTTTCAATAAGCAAAGCCGCACAACCCCCCTGGAAGGTTTTGGAGGCTGACATTGTGTGCTGGTGAATGGTTGCCTGACTATTAGGGTGTGGGTTCGAATCCCGGATGGCACTCATCCCAACAAGAGTACTAGTATTTGTACTTTAATAAGGAAGTGTAAGCCCAAATATATCATATGTTAGAGTATTCGGGTGCTGACTGCAAGTCACACACACGCTAGCAGACTCACATGTCTGTGTCCCCTAATTACAGTCAAGATATCAGATCGTGACACAAATAAGGGATCTAATTCAGCTAAGCGCCCAGGTTACCGTCACATGGTCTGAACTAACATGTTATAAGTATCCAGTGTAATAACACTGGAACATCTGCACCCCTTCTTGATGAAGTCAAAGATAAAGTCAGCGTTTACCATGTGTGTAATGTGTTTGTGAGTGGTGAAGATCCAAGTTAGCAATAGTCCTTATCACCCCTTAATTTCAGCCACGGGTAGTCAGTCTCGCAAAGAAGCGTTGGTGCATGTCAACATATCCATATTTTGTTGTTCGATGCTCCTCATGTCAATCACTGGTTTGTTCCTCTCCATGTTTTAAGTACCACCATCGTATATCTTGAATGTTTCGGAGAGCAGTTTTACGCAACAATGAAGTTGACAACAACATTTCGTTCATGGGAAGCAACCCTTCCTGTCACTGACATGATAAAAGTTAGCGTGAAATACGGTCCATAGTCGGTGAATATATAATAATTTGTGAAACATTGCTTTTCTTTGAAGATGTCTTGAGGTACCTTCACATGATATATTGTGTAGAACGTGGCACAAGAAATGTACATCGCTGTCACATCTTGGCTAGGAAAAGCTTCCTTGAAGTAACTGGATTTGAAACTTTACTTTTGTTAACACAAGAAAACACTCGGTTTTCAGTCAATAGAAGATAACGTAACCTCCAGTGGAAGTGGATTATTTAAACACAACCACTGCCATTAACTCACAGTTCGAAGAAACCCCATATATGTTAATAAATGTTCCGATGCAACCTTGAAATTTGATTGGTTCTCATGACATTGAACAAATTACCATGTATGTCCGGGAACACAGTCATACATCACCCATGCGGGGTATAAAACTTTGCGGGGAGAATAAATCAAACTCCATCCCATTTAAACAGCATGCATTCACGGCAGCCCGTAAACCGTAAACCAGTGGTTTGGATCGTCTAGTCGTTTTAAGCTGTTACAGTGAGTGAGTGAGTTAAAATTTAAAGTCACTTTGGCAATATTTCAGCCACATCGTGACTAAAACAATATATAATGTAACAATAATGAAAGATTGATTATATAATCCTGTCAACAAAGGACAGTAAAATGACTAGAATATCACAGATATACAAGTAAAACTAGAAATGAATTCTAAAATATTTAGCGATAGGGGTTAACACAATATAAAAATAGGCTATAGATCGCCAACAACGGAAGGTAGATCACCACACTAGAGACCAAGGGAACTTACAGTACCTTTGCTACCTGCGTGGACCCTAGTTGGATTTACATCATCCCTTCAGCTGATGGCGATTGTAGGAAATTTTAGCCAAAATTAAAAGAACAAGAATACTACGTTTAAAAATCCTGGTACGTTTACACTGGCTTTGAACGATGTGGGACTTACGTACCCTCTCAGGAGGACAATAATTTTACAATACTTCAACCCCCTTCGAGGGTACAGCCACAAACAGCTCAACTTCCTAGTCTAGCTACCAAACATTAAAATACATCTATCTACAGAACATATTGTTCAGAATTCAACTAATAAATCAATTTCCTTTAAAAATCCAATAATTAAATGAGAACTAACTGTGTTAAAAAGATCGTTAACTGTTTTAACAGTAAAATATTTCTCCCTTGTGATGGAGAATTCAACACAGTCAAGCAGTATATGCTCTCTCATCACAAGGGATACAGAACGGAGGATCTTCACTTTTTAATAAGTATTTGTGAGTATATCTAGTATGGCCAATGCGACATCGTCGCATGATGACCTCTTCAGATCTGGACTGACAACCCAAGTAGGTGTAACCAATGTAGGGTTTTATTTCATGTAATTTATTGATACCTACTTGAGTGTCCCACCTCTTCTGCATCAGATCACGGATGTAAGTTCCAATGCTAGCTTTGTAATCCGAGTAAGGAACAAGAAGTGGTGTCACAGATTTGTTGAGTGCTGCCTTGGCAGCAAAATCGGCCATTGTGTACCAGAAATGCCTACGTGGCTAGGTAACCAGCAGAGGACGATGTCGTATTGGCCAGTAGCAAGAACATTATATATTTCAATAATTTCTATTAATAGTGGATGTTTACACGATAAGTTTTTAATAGACTGAAGGCAAGAAAGAGAGTCTGAATAAATTATATACTGTTTATGTTTAGGGTGTCTTTCAATATGTTTAAGAGCCGTTAATATGGCATTTGCTTCAGCTGTGAAAATAGAGGCATTGTCCGGTATTCTAGACGATATTGTTGTAGAACCAATGACAGTGGCAATCAGTCTGTGATTTGTAATTGCTATATTTACTTTTTAACTGATTATATCCTTGTTTGTATTGTAATTCATTTGTTTCGGATTTCTTAAACATTGTCAGGGTGAGGTCAACCTCTGGCCTAACCAATTGCCAAGGAGGAGACGAACGAAGACGGGAAGGAGCTATATTTTGTAGCTTAATGCGAGCAGCAGAAAGGAAAGGTTTAATTCGTATTCCAAGAGGCGGAATAAGAGAAGCTTTTTTCCCATACAAATCCTCGTAGAGAGGATTAAAAACGCAGTTGTATGCAGGGTTGGATTCATTAGAAAACAGTTTTGTAACATACTGCAAAGAAAGCTTAATACGCCGATGGTTCAAAGAAGGCTCATCAGCTTCAACATAAAGACTGTCAAGGGGAGAAGTTCGAAAGGATCCAAGACAAAGTCTTAGACCGTGGTGATGAATAGAATCTAAAAGTTTCAGGTTGCTTTTGCAGGCTCCGCCATACACAACGGAGCCGTAATCAAGTTTGGATCGTATAAGAGCTCGGTATAGTTGGAGGAGGGTTTTCTGGTCTGCACCCCACTTTGTATTAGATACAACCTTCAGCAAATCGAGGGCCTTCAGGCATTTATTTTTTAAATATTTAATGTGTGGTCGAAATGTTAAATGTTCATAAAAAATTATGCCCAAGAATTTTGCTTCCTTAACAACTGTAATAGGTGTGTTATCTAGATATAGTTCGGGGTCTTTATGAGGTTTATACTTTCGGCAAAAGTGGATGCAGTTAGTTTTGGATTTTGAAAATTTAAATCCATTTTCCATACACCATTTATCAATCTTATTTAAACAAAGCTGGAGTTGTCTTTCAATTGTGTGCATGTTTTTCCCACGACAAGAAATATTAAAATCATCCACGAAAAGTGATCCATCCATTGAATCATTTAAAACCTTTGCTAAACTGTTGATTTTAATGCTAAATAAAGTGACAGACAAGATACTGCCTTGTGGGACACCCTGATCTTGAGCATAATAATCAGACAAGGTAGAACCCACGCGGACTTGAAATTGCCTGTCAGCTAAAAATTCGGATATTAATTGAGGCAGACGGCCTCGCAATCCAAAGTCATGAATATCTTTTAAAACACCGTGCTTCCATGTAGTGTCATAAGCCTTTTCTAAATCGAAAAAGATTGACACTGCATGCTGTTTGGATACAATGGCATTCTTAACGAATTCCAATCGAACCAAATGGTCAATGGTACTTCGACTTTTGCGAAAACCACATTGAATATCTGTGATTAAGTTGTTTGATTCTAAGTACCATATCAATCTGTTATTGACCATGCGTTCCATGGTTTTGCAAACGCAGCTAGTCAGTGAAATAGGTCTATAATTAGATGGATCAGTATGATCACGTCCAGGTTTAGGTATGGGAACAACTATGGCATCACGCCAGGATGAAGGAAATTTACCTGACGTCCAAATTTCATCAAAGATATTCAACAGAGTCTCTAAACATGATCCAGGTAAGTGTTTCAGGAGTTGATAATGTATACCATCAGCTCCTGTAGCGGTATTTTTAGCTTGTTCAAGAGCATTATAAAGCTCATGGATAGAAAAGAGTTCGTTATAATCTTCCCCGTTGTCCGAATGAAAATTGATGGGTTTCTTCTCCTGTTGTTCTTGGTATTTTTGAAATTTTGGAACATAATTAGACGAGGAAGAATGTTTGGCAAGCGTTTCACCCAGTTTATTTGCGATATCGGATCGATCAGTTAACAACTGATCTCCAGATTGTAGATGGTGGATGCTTGATTTGGTCCCCTTGCCTTTTATTTTCTGGATCATGTTCCAAACCTTTGACATTGGCGTTCGTGAAGTTATGCTTGACACATAATTTTGCCAAGACTTGCGTCCAGACAAGAGTAACTGCCAGTTCCAGGATGAAGATAAGTGTAAGAACCATCATTAAAAATACATAAATCATTGTTTGAGAAAAACTCCTCTAACATTTTACTGTTTGTATTAATGTTAGTACTACCCCAAAGAGGGTTATGACCATTTAAATCTCCCAGGATGACACAGGACTTCGGTAGCTGGCCATATAATGCTTGAAGGTCAACCTGTTGGAGACAAAACGAAGGCTGAATATATAAAGAACAAAGAGTAAAAACAATATTCAGGGTTACACGTACAGCGACAGCCTGGAGAGGGGTATTAAGAGGAACAGGACTGTGAATAACACCCTGCCTCACCATAACAGAAGATCCTCCAGTAGCTTTATAACCTGGAGGGGAAAAGTGATGGTAAGAAGTATATGATCTCAAGTCAAAATTATCTGTAGCTTTAAGGAAAGTTTCCTGTTAGCAAAAGGCTGACGGTTTTAGATCTTGTATTAATAGTTGAAGATCATTAAAATTATTACGAAGTCCTGTACAATTCCATTGAAATAAAGTAGTGGAAGAAGTCATGGTGGTTCAATTGGAGATCGAGCACGTGGAGAAGGTCTTCGCTGATCTGATAGCAATGGCGTGACCTCCATGTCCAGAGGTTCAAAAGTGTTATGAACCTCTACAGGAACAGTTAAAGGAAGAGACATCTCTATGTGCTTAAGTGCCCTAGTTTCTTTCTTTTTGAGTTGTTTCTGTTGTTTGTTCGTAAGACGTTTAGGTTTGTTTACCGATACTGGCTGTACTTCGGGGTCTGAAAGAACTTCAGGTGCAGGCGATGTAGTGGTGGTTAATGGTGTGGGAGACATTGCTGGAAGCATATGGTCAGCTTCAGTCTTTGTCTGAGTGGCAGCACCATTTCTGGCACCAGAAACACTGTACAAAACAGTTTGGTCATCTGAGACCCAGGTGATCGCAGTTTGACAGCCCTGATCAACCTTTGTACAAGGAGTAGAAACAGCTACTGCGTACGTTTTTGCAGATGACATGTGACTTCTAACTGGCAAAAGTTTCTTTGCTTCATTGAAGGATATATTGTTGGTGTGCTTCAATTTCAAAATTTGTGCTTGTCTTTCATATGCTGGACATGCTTAGCTCCATGTCCAAACTGTTGACATTTGAAACATCGAAGCGGATTGGGAATATACACTTCCACTTCAATGTTAAAATAACCAGCTTTTATTGATTTTGGTAAGGACGTAAGACAGAAAGTAAACAGGTATGTATTCGTCCCAATGATATCATTACCTATTTTCCTAGAGAATCTCTTGACAGAGGTGACACCCTGGGACTTCAGTTCAGAAGCATTTTCGCCTTCTGACATGTCAGCAAGACATTTTGCCCGATCACGTATGATGCCTCTGCACGAATTAAGAGTTTTATGAACGGAAACAGTAATCCCAGTATTCGCAAACTGACGAGCTGTGAGCAAATTAACAGATTGCTGTCTCTTTGTACATTCAACTAACAGAGAACCTGTCCTGAGACGTGTTACATTTCTCACTTCACCACATATTCCAGCAATGGCTTTTGATATGACAAAGGGGTTAAGCTTCAAGGGTTGTCCATCAATTCCGTCCACAACTAAAAAGCGCGGCCAGGATTCACTACTGACTGCAGTAGAGTCATCATCAGAAGATGATAAACCATCTGTTTCAACATGTCGCCTTTTTGATTTTGATCGAGAACCAGTTAGATTGGGGGTAGCCATAATGAAGAAAGGATATTTGACAACCCTGCTCCCCACCCACCATGGAGTGTCAACAAGGACGGTGTCGAAGTGGAAACCGACTCCAAACCACCAGGGTTACAGGGTTGTTATACTCTAGCAGTACAGACACAGGTAGCAAAAATTGGCAAACAAAAGAAAAGTCAGGCTGGTTCCGCCCATGGCTATTATCTGAAGACACATAGAACCCGGGGGTCAGTATTGCCAGATTGGCCCATGAGCCACCATCCTTCTGGCATAGGACTCTAGGCATAGCAACAATTTTCAAACATGAGAGTATCACAAAAATATTTCGTGGAAAAGATACAAAGATATACATAATCCACATTTGATGTTGACCATGCACAGGGCATGACATGACCAGCCGATTGGTAGAACCGGGCCAGTTCTACCTCCCGTCTAGGTGAAGTCAGGGCCAAAGTGGTGTGTTGAGCAATAGGTACACGGTTGCAGGCACCTATTGCCCTCAACCACCAGGATCTCTTCCTCCACCGACACAGGGTTGCAACCCACGGCAAACGGGTTGGTGGACCAAATATCCCCCCCCCCGTGCACAACGGGGGTGTCGGCGAGCTCTTGGCGTTACCCAGCACCCACCACAAGGAGGTGGCTCGCCACGGGTGCCTTAAGCTGTTACAATATATGGCTGAATTTCAGTTTGTTTCAGTGGCATATTTACATAATTAGAGATTTGAACATTCAGTAAGATAAATTCGTTGTAGCACTGTGATTCAAGGTATACGGGCTTTTTGCGTCGGTGGATACACGGCTCGGTGGGTCATTAATATAATATTTTCACCCAGATAATGATACCTGAGAAGCAAAAATAACCATTTAGGCTGATAATGTTATTGAGAACTATTCATTTATCAAAGCCACTCAAATAGCGCTTGCTAAGAGTGCAGTTAAAATCAATACAGCCTAAATACCACAGTACAACATCAAACTATCATCCATCGGACATGATAAGCACCGATTCGATGCTAATTGCTCTCATTATAAACACTCTTTTCTTCAACTTTCAGACATCTTGAAATTGATTGTGTGCTGGTTTACAGCATGCCTACAGAGACATTTGGCGTATTAAAGCAGAACAATACCATCCTAGTGCACTTTGATCAAAGGTAAGAGACTGTGTCTTGGCGTTCTAAGCACCTTCCAAGCTCTGAAAATACCCAAGGTTTGTGGATTAAAAACACGTTCACGTGCTAAACGTGACAGATGCTCAAGTGTTTATGGCAGTCAGTCGGCTCCCATCCTTGACTCCAGACTGAAAATCAGTTTCAGTTTAGTTGGTCTCTGAGGATGTGTTCCCAATGTTGTGAGTCGGCTGTGACTTTGATGACGAGAATGGACGATCAGAATTGTATTTGCTGATGAGTGGGTATAACTGTATATAAACGCGTATCACATTCAGGTGACCCATTTAAGACTGTTACTGTTAGGAAGGCAGAGCTCTACCTATTGTTACGGTTAAGAATTTGTCGTGACAAAAGGTGTAAGAAATCCCCTGTGATCCAGCAAAACAGAACACAGACAAGTCTAAAACATTCAAATTTAGCAAAGAGAGAGCAAGTTATACAATGTTACAAGTCAATTTCACAATTCCAATTTCAAATACAATAGAAATGAGACAAAATCTAAGGCACTGGGTCACAAAATATAATATAGCAAACTCGCCAAAGTCTTAGTGAGCGAGAGAGACAGTTATGAAGAATGTAACACAGCGAGCGGTCTGACGGCGGCTGTGAAGATCAAACGTTGGCAGCGATTTATGATGCTACTCCAGTATATATGTGTGTGTGTCCCACCACGGCAACCAGCATTTATATATACACTCAGTCATTTCCCGAAAGTTCGAGCACATAACCATCGCCACTAACGTGGAGAGATCTAGAATGTTGTCGCCTCGTGTTGTTTTTTTTCAAAAGGAGGTAACTCTACAGTACTGCCTTAGAGGCGTGCCGCTTAAATAATTCTCTGTAGGAAGTGTGACCCATAATAACTAACACTAAACCTTAAATATTGTGACCCAATCATAGTAATTACTTAATTAAAAATAGAAAATACACACTCGTAACACTGTGGTCTGTTGCACAATGAAGGGACATTTGAAGAAGCGGGGAAGCCTTGTTATCGTGAACTGACTGTAATAAATGTGTGTTTAGTCAATGTTAAAATCTTTATGGCCAAGTTTATTGTTATAATACCATAGCTTTTTTAGACTCGAGGTCACCGTGTAACCGATGTATCTACGGATAGCATACAAGTAGCGACTTATGTTTAAAGCCACTTATAACAGTATCTCTGAAAACACGTGATCATTGTTCAGGGATCCATTCATATCATTCTTGTTAATACTTTGCCGATTGGAATCTATTTCGGCATGTTACACACCAGGACATGTTCCTGTTGACAATATAACGTCAGAAAAATCTATAATGAACAGCACGTGTTTGATGTGAGACAAGGCGTTGTAGCGGAAGGATCACAGATATAAAACGCCATTGCATGTTTACCAAGGCAAACCAAATACGATTTGGAGAGGAATGGAGGCTGGAACGCGCGGACAATTAAATTACCCGCCTGCAAATGTTTGACTTGGTGGCATTCCTCAAACACACGGGCTAACTTCTGGAGATACAAACCCCGCTGTACCAATGAGAACTTCAGAACATTTGATCTGAGAAACCTCAAGAACAAATATTATATTAATTATAGGCTGGATTAAAGGAAATGTTGGAATTATTTACCATTGGATGTGGACAATTTATTACGTTCGCATACCGAGTGTTTCTTTTTCTCCTCCAGCAGTTGGGCCGGAGCATGAACTTTAATCTGAGAACACTAATCTTTATCCTTAATGATTTATCAACTAAACCTTTCTGTGTGTCATGTGTATTGAAATATTGAAGGGGTTGAAAGAGATAAATACACTTGTCATGGTGACAAAATTTACAACTTCATTGATCCCAATGTGATGCTGATTTAATTACTGGCTGCTTCTGTTTGACTGAACACAATAAATTGCAACTAGGATTTGCAGTGGTTGACTTTTACATCTCAGAGGGTTCAATCAAAACACCATTGTACAAAAATGTTTGAATGGTGAAAAATCGTTCATTGGAATTACGTTTTCCATTACTGTTAAACGTACCTTCATGCTGACTGAAATAACATCCATGGTCATAATTCATCTGATAGTAGGTCATAACCATTGGTTTTACGCAAACATGTTACTGAAGGCCATTTGTTCAAAGGTCCACATGGAGACAATAGGGCTTGGTAACGAAGAAGCACCGTATTTGAACAATATTCCGCGCATGCAGAAAAGTCATGCAATGTTATTCACAACTACAAATATGACACCGTGAAACATGAACCCGATGCTCTTATGTATTTTCGGAAAGGTTGCCAAGAAGTTTTGACATGTTGATAACACTGATACTTCCTTCCGTTAATTCCATTTCGGTGATATTACAATCTGGCACTAACATAATCGCCCAGGATTACTACGTGATTGAAACTTCCACAGAGCATTTTTAGAGTGTTTCGCTGCAATTGTTCGGATTTTCTGTTTGCTCAATAAACTAACCATGTGAATCGGCAATCTCACTTTGTCTTGGAACTCGGTTAGAAAGAAATCGACACCAGTTGACGTAAATTGAGAGATATTTAAATGTGATTAAGTTCTATATTCAAATCCTCTTGACAGGACTCAAAATGGCATTGAAGTACATTCATAGTTTATTTCCGCCCCAAAGGTCCAGGGTCAAATCTATATTTTTGACATCCTCTAACTGAATGTTAACAAACATTTATCCTCTGGGAATGTCTAGAAAAAGATGTATTGAATTTCCATTTTTGTGACATCTGACACGGGTTCATGCTATCATCATAACGAAATTGTATGGTTTGTTTACAATGGGTTCCTTAAACGGCATGTCAATGAAAAAATGTCAAAAATAAATGCTGTCAAGTGGTGAAGCCATCAATAGCGGTATAAGGACTGACGAGGTACACCGGAGAACACTGCACGCCTTGAGAATAGTAGCTTGTAACAAAGACGACCTTTTCTCTATTACTATCATCAACGTTGTGTGTTTTGAGGAGTGAATGTACGTCATGTACAGTGACTGTCACACTCAGACACCTATTGTATAAAACAAATACTTGTAGCACCTGCCAACTAAATCCAAATGGAGTTATTCAACTTAAATCGCGGAAATCACCTTGTTGTTGCTCACAGCCCGTTGTGTAATTTCGTCTTACTTCGCTTGCAAGGCTGCAAAATTAATATGGGATCCAAGTGCCAAAACAGAAGTATCCAGTTTCTGTGTGTGTACGTAGATGTCTAGATCTACAGAATATAAGCACTATATTGCCGTAGACTTAGCAAAAATGTCCGTGTCCGTCAACCAGGGAATAACAGGTCAATGTATGTTCTGGGCAATCTGGATAAAAAGGTGTCTATTGTCTTCAGCGCAATAGAAAATGACTGTGCTCTAGCTTTTTGTACATAATGCAGTTATTTTAACCAATCTTAGTTACTGACGCAGGTTTGAAGATGCAGTGTGTTTTGTATGTGGATTAACAACAGTGATGCCTTGAACAAGACTGTGGCCCTTTCATAAACAATAACATAACAGTTAAATACCCATGGTGTTGGCGCTGAGAGGGCCATGCATATATTACATAGTTTGGCCAGAGGTATGGCTATACCAACCCACACACCACACAACCCCTGAGTAAAACAAACAAGGTGTTTAATACACAGCAGTCACAGGATGTTTTACATGATAATTTAATAGTAATATGTTACAATTATGGTTATCAATCAGCTTTCAAAGAATATAAAGATCATACTTAGATTCGTTATACATACCACATTAATCACGGTACACATTCAAACGTAAACAATGTAATGTAATTACTAAAATTCACTACACATCAAGTTAGAGGGCGTTTACACAATCTACATTGTATACAGTTACAAAACAGCAAGTATTTACAACGTAATGCAATTTACAAGACAGCCACCCCCGATTTGTGACTGTCATCCGTATTACATACCCATTCCAGCTACCACAGAAAATCGCGTTTCAGATAAAAGTTACGATAATGTTGTTTTTGTAAAGTTCAGATTATGTCATATAGATGGACCAAGGCATCGATGGTCAGTCCTGAGTATGCCACGAAGGGATACGTGGCGCGCACGTGATTTGACCACTGGGAACTACAAACAGTCGTAAAAAAGACAGATACATTGCATTGCACCTTGGTTCTGTTAACTTTAGAGATACTTGTCTCGGATTAAGTCCGATACTCGTTATCACAGTGATCCTTGACAGGTTTAACACTGAGGACCGTGGTCAGTTGGTCTGTAAATTTCCAGTTTTCAATAACACATACCGTTATAAAATACTGGTAAAACTTTGCTCAATTTTCCCATGTTAATAGATACGAGCCCACGACTGGAAGATTCTACTTGCACACTGTCTGAAAATGACCGGTTATATATTAAACATTTAAACTAACAGATTGCATGCACCATTTCTAATCTGAAAGGGTCTCATCACTGGCCACACGACCAGATTGTTCGTCAGGAACCATTTGTTGCTGAAGGAGGCAACAACGAGATCGTTTCGAGTCTGGACCAGATAGTCAGTGATCACCAACATCAGAATGAATCTACGCATTTGGTGCATTTGTAGAAGCAGATGCTCTTCATATACCGCGAATACAAAAGTTAAGCGCCAGCCTATTTCAAAAGTAAGATGTGAAGCTATGGAAATATGAGGTTGAACTATTTGGGAAGACCAATCCATATTTAGAGAAGGTTCATCTGGTAACTGATTTAGGGATGTCATAATCATTTGTATTTACAATTAAAGGGAATATTGTTACAGATATGATGACACTGCTTTTAACACAAAATACCTATTCCTGATGTGCTTATGCAAGACTATTAAAGTTAGGTTTCACAAGTTAAAAGTGACAATCATGTGACCATGTAACAGTCATTTCTGATTTTCTCTTGTCAAAAGAAGGTAAACTTTTTGAGGAAAACAAAATGCATGTTTTCCAAAAGCTCATGAATGTGCCAACCTATATTTTTGCAAAATATACTAGTGGCGCCTAACTTTTTATTCACGGTATATATCACCTACGACATGGCACAAGAAATTACTTGTACTATCTTGGTTTGGAGTCTTCCTTTGAACTTAATTACATATTAACGTCAAGGTCTACCAATACAACGAAACAAAAATTTGTTTTCAATCTGAGCCCCCCCCCCCACAGTAAAAAGTGCTGAACTGCTCTTTCCACACAGTTTGAAGAAACGAAACGTGTGTCAATGTACATTGCAGAAGCCCTGCAAATCCTCCGGAAACACAAGCCCTCAATCAGAGACCCATTTGCAACTCACCCCATCTGCATTCAATGACCTCATAAAAACAACACTCCAGTTCACTGCTAGAAAATTGATCGTATGGGCCATGTATATTTGTATATTTTGTTTTCTGACTCCATTACCATTGACTTCCTCCTATTGTCCCAACATCATTACCACCATCCGTTTTTGTCGTTGTTAATCTCTTTGATTCAAACCTACTTCTTGTTATTACTGTATCCCTGTACATAGGTCCGCGTTGTACTGTTGTACTTCACTCTTGCTTGACAACAAATAGGAATCCCGACCGAAACACCTCATCATATGATAACACAGAAGTTGTTTTCCATAAAACAATTTTGCTTCATTATTGTAAACATGAAATTTGATCAGAGTTAATCTCATTACTATATGCCATATTTCCACCCAGATATTGATACGTTAGAAATAGAAATAACCATTTAGGCTGATAATGTTATTTAGAACTCTTCATTTATAAAAGCCACTCAAATAGCGCTTGCTAAGAGTACAGTTAAAATCAATGCAGCCTAAATACCACAGTACAACATCAAACTATCATCCATCGGACTTGATTAGCATAGAATCGCTGCTAATCTCTCTCATTATAGGCACGCTTTTCTCCAACTTTCAGACATCTTTGAAATTGATTGACTACTGTTTTTCACCATGCCTACAGAGAGTTTTTGGCGCATTAAAGCAGAACAATCCCAAACTAGTGCACTTTGATCAAAGGAAAGAGACTGTGTCTTGGCGTTTTAAGCCCATTTCAGGCTGTTTGTGAAAATACCCAAGGTTTGTGAATTAAAAACACGTTCCCGTGCTAAACGTGACAGATGCTCAAGTGTTTACGGCAGTCGGCTCCCATCCTTGACTCCAGCGCGGATCTGAAAATCAATTTCAGTTTAGTTGGTCTCTGAGGATGGGTTCCCAATGTTGTGAGTCGGCTGTGACTTTGATGACGCGAATGAACGAACAAAATTTCATTTGCCGAGTTCTTCCATGAGAGAATATTGAAAAATCTGGACGTGCATTTTTGTCAGACGACCTATTTAAGACTTTTTTCTGATGCATGTCTCAATGGACATTCGAACAAACAGGGATGTTTTGTTATTTCGTCAAGATCTGACGTGTGCCAAGAGATGTTAATTTTCTTATAGCCAGGCTTACGGGTCTCGCCATGTCTATAGTATTTTGACAGGTTGCAGGGCAGGTTACAACAATGTCACTGCTTAGTGCCGTGTAAAGTAGCAAAAGAATGAGACGAGCACAACGTGACTTTAAACGGAATGTAAGACGGGTGTAAATTGCATTTGGTTATGGTGCACATGAGAGTGTATGAAAGTCAACATGTTTATGAAGGAACACATAGATTCTGCTGATCACTTTAGGCGTTCACGTTTACTGGTGAACGCGGGAACACATACCGTGAAATGCTTGGGGTTTTTTTACCATAAAGAAGCTGATATCGATGAAAGCAATCTGACCACTAACCCGTACAGCCATCTTATACTGTAACTGGAATCAGCTTTAGCACATAGCTGGTTATAGTAATATTCATTTTGTGTGAAACCCCCAAAACAATCAGTTTGCTGGGTATACGGGTTATGGTATGCAGTGTAAGGTATTTGGTATACGGTATACGTGGTATAAGGTGCTGCTAGTTTACGTTTTATGGAGTGCAGTACATGACATATGATTTATGGTGTACCGTCTTCAGCCTCGTTTGTTTCAAGCAGACGTCAAACTGATTAAGGGTCTTATTTTAGAGGCCAGGACGTTTAATCCAATCTGATATTAATAATTGACTGGTAATTATGCCTTAGGTCTTAAATAATACCTCAGCATCACGAATGTGAGACCGGTGTACGAAACAAACATCACGCAAGCATGGGGAGATATTTATTTATAGAGCTAACCAAACGATCCCATGTCTGCAGTTTTGTCTGCTATGGTTGGTGAGGAGGCCCACAGCACCACTGCTTCGCAGTCTGGTAAAACCGCATATACTTTATTTCATCACAGCTGGGGGATCATAGTAGAGTTGACGATAAAAGTGCATTTATGCCATCAATGATTGCTTCGAGAGGTGTGCCGCTCACCTATGGACAATAAGCTGTGAACCCGGGTTACATCAAGTTATCAGCATGTACACACCATCAGTGCGCGTGTTCAGTTAGATGTTTGTAAACCAGCCTCCTCGAGCATCGTGTAGGGCGCCATAAAAAAAAAAAAAAAAAAAAAAAATCCCACAAATCTGAATATGTCCACATGTCCACATGTCCACAATTGTGTTCCTCAGCTAAATGCACCAGAGAACATAGAATGGTTTATCAGGCAATATTTTCGTCCATGAACGAAAATTAGGCCAAAGCTGGATCATTGTTTTCGTTTTCTACAGAGTGGGTGGGACTTGCGTTACATTCCTACAGTGACAGTGATTTACTAGTTTGTCCATTGATTTTGCATGTTAATTATGAAGAACGGTGTCTTTGAAGCTGTCATTGTTGACGTATTTATTGACACAATGTGCACAGTGTTTTTAACGTTCATAGATTTTGAGTACATTATTAAATAAGCCGTATTTAAATCTATTATTGTTGACGTATTTATTGACACAATGTGCACAGTGTTTTTAACGTTCATAGATTTTGAGTACATTATTAAATAAGCCGTATTTAAATCTATTATTGTTAACGTATATATTGACACAATGTGCATACCGTTTTTAATGTTTAAAGATTTTGTTTCTATTATTAACTAAGCAGTATTTAAACCCGTTATTATGGATGTATTTACTGACACAGTGAGTAAGCCTTCTTAATCGTTTATAGATTTTGCGTTAAGTATTTAATAAGAAGCATTAACTGTTAGTATTTTTACCCTAATTATTGACTCACTGTTTTAAATGATTATAGATTCTGTGTGTTAATTATTGGAAAAAGCAGTCTCAAAAGCGATTATTGTCGACAACTTTGTCTGTGACGTGTACACGCGGATACACACAAGCAACAGGGAAATCAATTCTTAAAAAAGGTCTCTGACCTGAGACAAAGATACTTCTGTTCATCATGACTATGTGTATGATCTGTAAGTCCGTATTTGTAACCGTAGAACAACCTAACAATGTATGGAAGCGTATTGATGCCATAACCACGCCAAGAGGCTTCATAAACCCGTATGTCTTGATTACACCTCAGTTAGGCAAATTTAGCGTTGGTTTGTCAGGTCACAATCAATACAACTATTAGACGGGTCTAACAGGCTGGTGATCACCCCCGTCACATGGCAGATAACCGTGAAGAAAAGGATTCATTCATATGGAAAATGTCAATGAAAACACTCTGCAGAGAACTCGTCCACAAACGAACTTGTCCACAGCTCTAGTTAGCTATGAGGAGAGGTTGCTTGCCAGCGACTCAATCTTGATATACTGTTAGTAGGAAATGGCGGACTGTTTTCATTTAGTGGAATGTATTCGTTGTTTTCATGACAGGATGTCCCAGAAAAAAAGTATTCATGTCTACTGTCAGTGGATTATATTGTAAAAGAGAAGAAATGTTATTAGTCTCCGTTGAATGGGGCGATCGGGTTTTAGGGGTACCACTTGTTCTAGCGTTAATGTCGCATTGTCCAATCATGTATTAACTGTGCATGAAACACCAGAAACATTGGAAACAGGGGAGACCGTTATACACAGATTTGTCGAGAAAAACAGCCAACCGCCATAATTGTTTTATTACATGATTGCCATCTGGCGCTCAAACACTTCCAGAAAGTTGATATGTACACAGGTGTGTCAATACGGCATGGGAGTCGATATCGATCTGCATGTGGCCTCAACGGCCATTCAACCGATTTCCAGCCCTTCGTATAAGACTACCACTCATCAGTAGGGGGTTGCAGACGCTTCTGGAGACTAAACCCATAGTTGTCTTGAAAGTGTTTTGAGATAAAGGTCGATGGACATAACTGCTTCATGGGAGGTACCGCTATGGGGTCAGATATGTCGGTGTCTTCTCCTACACAAAGGTGTGGATATGGTGCAACTCGGTTTATACACAAGCACACGTTCGTGTCAGACATAGCCATTGTGTTCACTAGCACATGTATGTTAGAAACAGGTCGTGAGTGGCACAGAGGTATCTACTGATGGGTGAGTGAGCGTGTTTAGTTTTACACCGCTTTAAGTAATTTTGCGGCGGTCTGTATATAATCGAGTTTGGACCAGACAATCCAGTGATTAACAGGATAAGCATTGATCTGAGTACCTGGGAACCGATCATTTGTGTCAACTAAGTCAGCTTGCCTGACCTCCCTATCCTGATAGTTGTCTGTTATGACAAGCATGAGTTACTGAGGTCAGTTGTCTGCATGGGTCTCTACTGATGAGGTCATGTGAGCGGGTATCGTAGACGTTTACTAGGGATCTGTTCCGGGCCCCCTCCCCCTTCTGTAGCTGCCATAGCCGCTTGATTCAGTAATATCGCTGAGGAGTCAAACTTGGTTTCAAATGTAAAAATACTTGTTGAACCTGTGGCATGGGTGGACGCTTCCCATATATATGAATGGTATGTCTGGTCAAGGCCGTTCAACAGCAGATCCGCTTGACGGCTTTGATATATGCATTCCTTCTAATCGCTTACGTCTGATGATTTTACAAGAAATCATATTCCAACGCCAATTGAAGTGTCAAGTTGAGCTCATCCAACATAATCACCTAATACATGAGGCCATCCGGTGGGTGAATATCTCTGGACGAGCGCCTCCGAATCTATTTCAGTGCAACCTCACTTTACCATGTTTCAAGAATGAACCTTTGGTATTAACACAATGCGTTTATAATATTGTTTGAATGTAAGAGAACATTAAAGTAAAATCAATCATCTTTGATGTTGATCATTCTGTAAATGAAGCTACTGTATGAAGTTATAGTCGTCGGATTTACATTCAGAATTCAGCAACTTTAGAGGTCATTTGGTTGCCAGTCACTTTGGTAAGCGAATCTTCACTTTCAAACTATTTCTTTGAACTGAAAACTCAACAAGCAATGCAGCCCTGTGATGGAGACGGCAATTTGATTTCTTTATAAATCATTTTCGTTTTAAACCCATTTCATGTTCCAGGCTGTTATGAATTGACCGAAAAAGCAGCGCAATCGTCTGGGTTTCGTGTACTGTCTTGACAGTTTGGTGGACAAAAAGAGTCATGGATCATCATAACCTAATGATATCTGGAAATTTCTATTTCAGATTTGTTACCAGAAGTATTGATTGCACGTGGTTCAAACATCTTAAAGTGATTACTCCAACATGTTTAACTCTATCAATTTCTGCACAAATCTGAAGTGGAGACTGATTTGTCTTTGATGTGTAATATCTGTTTGTAGTTTGTTGAGTGTTCCTTTATGTCTGCAACTAGCTTTGATTAAAAGGGGGCATATCAAGATATTTTGGACATATTCATGTATACAGTGGATTCAGTTAAACTGGCAGTCCCAGTCCCTTTTGTCAGTCTTATTCATCCAGACATCAGGAATCAACAATATTTCTCGTGTGTTAATCATTGATGTCGAGAAGTGTTGAGAAGTGAATTATATAGCTCTATGAAAATACCCCTGTGAGTGAGTGAGTTGGATTTTATACCGCCTGTCCTAGCAACGTCGGGGACGCCATAAATAGGCTTAACACATCGTACCCGTGTTGAGAATCGAAGTTGGACCTAAATTTTCGAAGTCCATCTTGAAAAGTCCGAAGTGCCATACATTAACTTAGACTATCTCAGCGCAAGGGTAACTTCGAAAATGCAGGCGATGACTTTGTAATATGATTGTTAGTGCAGCGTGGACTAACCACTTATGTATGCATAGATGCTGCAACCAACTTGGGAAAAGAAAATAGTTTATTCAGGACGCTCGTGCAAAGGCTTGAATTATCTTTCACCGCCATCTTGGTCGAAGGCGAGAAACCCACGCGATAGTCTGTCAAAGACCAGATTGTTCTGTTGAAAGCTCTTTCAAAATGTTTCAAGGAAAACGAACAGGTTTGCCGCTTGTGGACGATTCGCATCTCACAGAGAGTGTAAGTGCCAAATATGAATATACCATGTGACGTTCTGTCCGGCAGCAACTCCAGCGTTATTGTTGATTACAGTATACCTTTCTCTGCTAAAACAAGAAATGCTTGAACTGGTGACCATTTCTACATTCATGAAAACACCTCAGCGAAAGGCACACTTCTCACCACATTTTGGACAGGTGTGTTTGTTTGTTTGTTTAAGATCATTCAGCAATATCCTTTCCTGTGTGACGAGTCTCAATCTGAAAATCCAGTGACTGATGGTGTGACGTCCTGTCGGGTAAATACAGGCAGACATGTTATCAATATTTATGGTACTGTCTCTTTTTCATCTATTTCCATTTTTGCAACTAGGAACTTATACGGTGGCAGTCCTTGACCATCGATGATTATGTCGGGACATATCTTCAGAACATTGTAAGAGAGGATATATAACTGACCAGTGGGCGACAGACCGGAGTCTATACTGGCTGCAGGCGTATCTGCAAACATATAGATAATTATAATAAACAATGTCGTGGCGTTAGGCTATACATCTGCAACAGTTGCTTAATAAATGAATACGATGGCAGCAATGCACAATGTTTCTTGTTATATATAACCCAGTGTTCACGATGAATAGCAATATATACCGTGATGGATGAAATATTGCTTTCAGCAATTGTTACGTGTTTATTCCAAATTTGAAATCGGGAGTTAACTGGAAATCAGGTCCTTTATAGAATTTGATGAGACCTAAACATCCAAAAGGAATGTATCATGTGTGTATTTAATTGTCAGCAACACTGGTCAAGATTCCTAAATATTCTTATGTGGAGAATCCATGTTAAAAGTAACTTTTGTGGAACGGCTGGTTTATTTGTATTCTGCGATATAATGTGAGATGACCGAAGCAAAACAAACCGCGTCCCCTATATGCTTTAACCTCTTAGAAACTTTCTGTAATATTCTTGGTTAAAGGTGTGGTACAAAAAATAGGACCATAGAGGACGGTTTCATGTATCAGCGTAGACAAAAGATGGCTAATGGTTTACCCACATCGTCTTGATAAGCTAGACTCATTTAATTGTCGTATGAACATATTTAGCTCTTGTTTTACAATCTACAGTGGTGTTGTAAAGCATGCGTTCAACGAACGAGTCATACATATATACATTTGTGTATAGTCAACATCATCGATAACACACACAATAGAAGCACTGAAGTGATGCCGTACGAGCCCTTACATTCCGTGCTATCCATTTCACAAGTCACCAACGACAGTCCTAACAACACCCGATATATTGATGCGTCTACGGCAATATCATTGATTTTTCAGGTAAATATGGTATTATGGGCAAAAACCCGTGGATAGAGTGTCAGATCGGGAATTATCTGTTTTCCATTCACTTAGGGACATGTCTCAAAACAATAATCACGTCACGAGAAACAGTTGTTACATTAAACAGACAGGAAGATCCCTTTGTTAATCCTCCACTTGCAGGACCAGATGACAAACAAAGGACGACAGAACAATGTTGTTCCAGGTCTATTGTCTGAGCGTCTCACGAGAGGGCGCCATGTGTCCTTGTTGACATTGATGCCTCAGACAACGTCAGTATGTACCTAGTCTTCTACACCTGTCACAAAACACGGCGAGACTGTCGACATCGTGGGGGACTTTGACTGTGGACAAATTGTGCGGCTTGGATAGGTCAATATCTTCTACGGCAAGGGAGGTTTATAGGCACAGTGGTTGTAAACTCGTATTAACCTTATGTGATTCTGATGAAATGTGACGTGGATACTCAGTTGGTAAGGTTGAATGAATGATTAGGGCTTTAATGTCGATGTTAAACAGATTACAGAGATAATATGCCTCACCACGTGTCAGCTTACAGGGTGAAGCCTGTGTGGAAGAAGGTCGTACACACTGGACACATATATTCCCGGGCGTGATTCGTTGACAGATACCGGTTAGGTATTTGGTGACACCAAGATTCGAACAATGGAATTATATACAACTATGAAAGTGGCGCTCCGATGTATAGAGAAAACTAACATATTAGTTTATGTGTAACCATGGACGCATTTTCATTTTTTGCAATACTAACTTCATTAACTCAGTAATTTGAAACATTGTCGTTGTAAACAGAGAGTTTATTAGGCACTTGAAAAAATATACAGATACAGAGTAGAGAAGAGTTGTTAGCGAGCAATGTCAGTATCTGACACTGGCAAACTGTGATGGATTGGAGGTGAGGATTTCTGTTGGATGGGTCTTTCTTGACGAAGTATGTAATCTTTAAGAGAGTCACAAATACATTAAAAAACAAGGCAACTGTTCACATGAACACATAACATAAATCGTGTTTCCTCAAATTATAACTGTACAAGAATATTTTCTGTAGTAAGATACGCTAACAGCAAAAATACTGCTTAAGATTCAGAGTTCAGCGAAATTGTAGGGAGCCAGAGTGTCTTCCAAACTGAAAAAAATATCAAAATCAAAACAGAATGCGATCTCAGCTAAAGTAAATACAGACCAAAGACGATTGCAAAACTCAAAGCAGCCATCTAAATCGAATGCAAATCGAGACGGTGGGCAATCTAATCTAAAGTGATAATCTAACTGTCCTTCGCTACTAATCATTTGGATGTTTTACACATCAATTTGAGTGCCTCGAGGTAATGTAAGGCATTCTCAGGTACTGTTTCATGTGCTGCGCCAATGATACAGCTGTCAATACAATTATCTGTTTTCACTCTGCTTTTAGCGGATATTTCCCATGGATGTGGACAGGGTTTTGTCAAGATTGTGAAAATATCTTTATCGTCTTTATGTTCGTGTGTAGTGTAAACTGGCACATGTCTTTCAATCCTTGTCCACTTTTCAGTCTAATGATCTTAGGTGTTTCGTGGCAGTTGTTTTATAACACAAGGTACAGTACGTATGTTTAAGACATTTTCATATTCTATGCAAAGCAGTATTAGTGCCAACAAGTGGCTGTTAACATCAGGTGATCTATATCTGGACTTTTACTGGAATTTGGACAGAAAGATCTGAACCGAGCTACACGGAGCTGATTCAAGGATCTTCTGAATTATAGAGTACTATAGAATATTCTGTGTAAATAAGAGGGCTGCCTACTGCATCTCATTTCACGCTTCATCTCAATTTTCAAGGCGACCAGCATTGTGTGTGCTGATCCTTGTACCCTGCTAGGTCTATTGTTGGAGTGGGTACTGTTGCTGAGATGTGAGTATTAACATCACTGTCTTTACGGCTTCACTCCTTTCTATTTCCTTCTTTACCTTTGAATTTATACTGCCACTCGTTTTGGTGATACCTAGGTGTTGACTTGTGAACAATAGACTTGATAATTAGGTGATCGTTAGTCGACGATCGAAGTTTACACTAAAGGTGAGTCAGTTAGTTAATTTTCCGACACGTTTAGCAATATTCCAGCAATATCTCTGTAAGGGATACCTGAAATGGGCTTCACATATTGTACCCATGCGGGAAGTTGAAACAGGTTTTCCGGGTGACGAACGAACAGTTTTACCACTATGCTACCTCACCGTCCGTTACGCTAAAAGAGTCCAACGCATACAGATGAAGCGGGAAGTGATTGTTCGTGAACTGAAGTGTCACACTGACACATAGGGAAACACGAAAGAAGTGTGAATAATGTACCCTGTCACGGTCGTACAATTTGAGTTTAATGAATATGTTTTTTATATTTTTCAGGATACAAGACGTCTCGCAAAAAATGTTACCACACTGTACATTACATTCCCAGGCGACGTAGTTTTCATGTTGTAGCACATATATTTCCGATCAATAATGCAAGTGTGAATAGATTGCAGAAAGTTGAATTTCAAGTCATTCTTTGACAGATTCGCATGTTTTTTCCGCTTACTTCGAATAAGAAAGAGGAAGCAATGACGTTCAATAGCGCGGCTGTGTGGTCTGTGGGAGGTGCATGTCGTAAGATAAACTTTCTATCTGTATTTCATGGAGATTAATCATGTATTGCACCAAATTACCTTTTATTATTGAGACTCCTTTGTCATTAGGAGATGGATTGTGTATATTTATGTTCGCCATCTGCGGGGTGAGTGAGTAGAAAATTAGGTTCCTTTCAGCAAATAATACTTTTCCTAATTACTCAAAACCCATTCCGCTGTTATTGAACACATAAACACGCACAGAAGCTTACGAGTATTAGAAAAAACAATCACAACAATAACTAACATTGTGTTTAGGCGGAATGGAATAATTCGTATTAATTTGTGCATTTGATAGGGGTTCAGTTTACGGAAGCACTGACTACCATATTTTATACCCGTGACAATCTGGGTTATAATTGGTGTCCAGTAACCATTGCTTGTTGTTAGAGGCGACTGAAAGTGTGGTCAGACGTTGTTGAAACACGTCAACGATAACGGGGTCATTTGGTCTGGCTTGCAGATGCATTTTCGTGCGCGTAGATCAGTATCTGATGTCCATCTTTGATCGCCTGGCCTCGACTCAAAATTTCAGAGCTCCGTCACAAAGGTGGAATATTGCTGAATGAGACAACAGACATTAGCAATCTCCACAAGATAAAAGTATTTGTGTGCGCTAAGTATTCCCTTTTCAGATACATTGCTCATATGATTTGGCACGGACAGTTATATATTTCAGACGAGCACCTGTTTCGAGTTTTTACATCAGTAATGTGAATACTCACTGAAACTGTGACAGGTAGAGTTGACATTCAGTACACATTTCTCATTGTGTACTTGCATCTTGACTGCCAGTGCATTGTTACGGTGTGTGTATATATATGTATTTGATATATATACTCTCTCTCTCTCTCATATATATATATACTCTCTCTCTCTCTCTCTCTCTCTATATATATATATACATATATATATGGAGAGAGAAAGAGAGAGAGAGAGAGAGAGAGAGAGAGCAAACAATGAGAAAGTTACAATGAATCACAATGCAGATTTCTAGTGCAGTGCATTTGTGTCACCAGTGTAGTGTAATGGGTCACAAATATCAAATATTACCTCACCAGTGTCTTGACATTTACAGTGAGACCTGATATACCTGATAAACTTGTCTACACAGAGAACAGTTCCGCACGAAGTGCAATCTTGAATGTGGGTCAAACGATGTTTACAGACAGACGATGATGGGCAGAAGTATCCCTCCAGGATAATTCCAAGTGCAAGTCCCTGTATGTCTGTCAACACAACAATCAGTCTTCATATATACTGAGACAGATTCTTGAACATTCCAGCAAAGCGTGGCTGTATCAGCATTCAGTCAGAACCTTCTCGATCGACCTCGTGTTTATCACCAGTCAATGCAGATACTTATACAAAAGACTACCTCATGGGAGGCAACTCTTAAGCGCTATCCAAAAAGTCGTGCCACTAAAATACTGTTGCCATTGAACATATATGGTGCGAAATGTGACCCATGATAACTATCAGCTATTCAAAGATTATAAAAATTGAAAAAAATTAATACGCTCTCATAACAACATTCCTGATAAAGGAAGAACCAATTGTACTATTGTGACATTACATCAGGAACATACATTTCTTTTAGCAGTATTACGTCAAATGAAGACATGTCTTTCAAGTTAAGTGACCCTTACTAAGTTTTACGATGAAACTTGTATTTCATGATTTTTTTGCATTATACCTAAGTGTGAATTTGGCTGGTTTTTTCAGTCAAAGAAACAAAAGGAACGAAGAATATTATTCTTATTCCCAAAACAGACTATGTGTAACGACCGTCTTTGTATGCTCCTCAGAATGCGACAAATCCAATATGACATGAGTTACGAGAGTGTGTTTTCTGTAATTTGTATTATTGATTGAGTGATAGCTATTATTGGGTCACAATGTTTGGAGTTTTGAGTGGGAGTTATTATGAGTCACATTTCCTATCATGGTAATAGTTTTTTTTAGCGGCAGGCCTTTTGAGGTAGCGCTTTAGAGTTGCCTCCTTTTAGGCACTCAGGTGTGTGTTTTGACTGTTGGTAAGCACGAGACCGATCGCGAAGGTTCCATAATCCGCTGGAATGCTCAAGAATCAGTGACTGTGTATATAAAGGCCCGTTGTTGTGTTGACGAAACACACACACACACACACACACACACACACACACACACACACACACACACGGATGTGCTTTCACAGTTATACTGGAGTCTCATCAGTCGGCATACCTACATCTGTCTGCCTCTTCGCCAACGTTCGACCTACATTCAAGAAAGCTCGATGTGAACGATTGAGTATAACTGTTTCTCACTGTAGACCTAGAGTTTGGTTAGTTGATGCTATATTGGTGACTCATTACTTTAGATTTGATTCAGTTGCATTGTACTAGAAACCTCTATTGTGAATTATTGTATCTTGCTCTTTGGTCAATACATAATATTATAATATTGAATATCTTAAAACTTGTCTGTGTTATATTTTGCTGGTTCATAGCGGATTTCTTATACCTTTTGTCACGGCAAAGTATTAACTGTAACACATGGGAAAGTATGAGGAGTTAAGATCGATGTGCTTTAGTTGATGCCATGTGTAGTGCAGGATGTGTAGTCGCCAAGCATCCAGGTGTACGTACGAAAAGCTTCTGGCACCCGGTGCATCATGCAAAATCGACTCACCTTGTGTCCCCACCATAAAGTAAGTGTTTACTATTTTCCAAATCATGTTATCAACGCAGTATTTTAAATATTGGTCCTGGCTTGAAACTTGGATTAGAAGATGAAACCGTGGTCGGTATATGCCCATTTGTAAATCCACCCGTTGACGTTACCACTCACACCTGCTGAACGAGAAACTGTTCATAAACGAGTACAATCAGTGAATTATATGCTAGAAATTAGACGATGTTACAATTTAACCTTTGACACTGGAGGTCTGCCAGGAGGTTGTTGGCGGGTATCGGTAAAAGCAGGAATACTGATGGTTGTCTGTTGTCTGATGTCTCATAAACGTCCGAGACCCACCCCACCTGTTGCCATAAAGATGATACGTTCTGCAGATCTGAAGATGTGCAGCGTTCTGCAAACTGAAGCAAATGAATGTTTGACTTTGAAATTGCTCTAGACATATAAAACATTTCTAGCGTTAACAAGTCTACATTTGAAGATTGTACATCAGTGCGAGTGGTTCAGATTTCACTAGTGTAACAATTAATTAAACCTCATCTGGATCATTAGTCTTTCATTAAGAGTACAGAACAGGTTTCTCCACCCATAAGTAAAGCAATTACCGAAACCACAACGCGGATCAAACTAACAAGCACCAACATTATATTTCACAAAAATGTCGGTACACCTGTTTCAAGAAAGACACCTTTACAATGTGATGACGAACTGTACGCCATTTCCGACATCAAAAGCACTGTGTCATTAACAATATCAGTCGCATCCTCTTCAGCGTCATCTATCTGAATAGTTTCGATGTGTATGAAAACGTAAGTGAAGCTGCTTCCAGGTAGTTCGGTCCGCCGTTGACAATGACGTCGGAATCTGCTGACCACTGGTCTCTAACAAGACCACCGCGTGTGTGAGTTGAGGCAACAAATAGTCGAGTAATTGGCCAGCCAGACTCACCCTGCGTTTGTAACTTGTTGATACGGGCTTAGCATCTTTATTGCATCTGGCTGTCAATGTATTAACATGAACAGCTTTTAAGACCAGCCTGCCTCTGCTACAGCGGCGGGGGTGGAATACCCACGAGTTATGCTAACGAGGACAATAAAGAAGGGAAATTGGTGTTTATCTAATGAACCTCACGTGGTCGCGAGTAAGCTAGGTGGATTGTTACATGGAATTGACGGGCATCACTCAGCATAATGAGTGTGAGTTAAGGTTGTGCAGACGAAATACACAGATAACAGTTCCCACTGTAAGATAAGGTCCTTCATGTCACTGGAACCAGCCTGAGTGGTTGTGACGGACTTATAGCACGTCTGTCATGCAGTAAATAAGCCCAAGGGCGTTTCACATTGTTGGTGTCACCAAAGAGAACACACATATAGTAGACAGATCAAGGGTAATCAACAAGTATCACGTTAGACTTGAACCATAGCACATAATACTGCACAAGAAACTGGTTGACCTACACCAGGAGGCAACCTCTATTAAACAGAAACCTGTCCATTATTTTCAGCGTTGATGGTAGATAAAATCTGACGAATACTTTTCGTCAACCAATAAACGTCATCTGACCTTAGCATATAATTATAGAAAAGAAATCCCAGTATACTCTTGCCTTTCTCACAAACTGCTTGAAGCTTTTAAATATATTTACCACTAGATGCAACTGAAGATACTTTTAGAAGGCTGCAGTTTCTAAAATTGAAACACGGATTCTTTCTCTGTTGTGAATATCTAAAGTGATCTTGTAGGAATATGTGACAGTACTGATCATCATATCACTCTGTTCAAACACCAGAAATAAATCCTTTACGTAGTGACAACAGGAGACAATCTCTGAAGAAAATCTTCGCATATTCGTATTATTGACAAAGAATAGGGAAGGACGAGTCTTCCTTTTGGCGAACACCTGGAATCATCGCCGTTGTCGAGTGGTAGGGAAACACTATTTTGCCCGTTACACCCCTTAGAATCATGGCTGATAATCGAAACTTGTCATAATCAGGCGTTGGCGTTTTATATTTATTTGATGGCTGCACTTTGAATATGACTTAATGGATCTTTGCCCGGTAGGGTCTGTATTCAAGTCAGCCAGGGCCGCCCCAGTGTCCGACAGTTCAATAGGTCACCTCTTGTACACGGAGGTCATCGACAAATGTGATGGTCAACTCTGGAGAGGCTTTAGAGTGGACTGAAGTTACCTGCTTATGAATTAGATTCCCCACGTCTGTGTAAAGATAATTTCACCAGCGTAGTGTGGATGAGTCCTCGTGCTTCTCCACGAAGTAATCTGGTTATGGCGTCCTTAAAGCTCCTTACAGGGTATGGATCATGTTTTATAAGTATCTTGTTCTCGTCATTGACTGTCTTGACCCGTTACGCATATGGAATAATTTCCTAACCAAATTCCGAAAATCTGTTGCGATAAATCAGCTTAATATTCGCGGAGATATGAATATAAGGAGAGCTTATGCCCCCTTACTCATTCATACGTAAATTACTTGATCTTTCCGATATTTAATAGAGAATCTATCAAACCAGATTTCCCCTTAATGACCTTCTTAAACTAAGTGTAAATTTACCGAGGGGTGTAACGACCGCCGTCTTTGTGTGCTCCTCAAAATGCGACAAATCCAATATGACAGGGGGCACCTGAAATCAGCTTCGTTATTGAATAGCTCATTCCTCGCCAACCCCTCGCAGGAAGCTGGTTAAAGCACTTCAGGCACAGAATGGCAATTTGGCTGTTTGCTCTTTGTCAATATGTTATCGGAGTTCGAATCCAGTTTGTATGCACTCGGGGTGTTTATGGCAGTTCCTGGTGTAAATGTTGTTGCAGAAACTGAGAGCATAAAATGCAAACTGTCGACAGATGTCGGTGGAAATTTGTATAGGGTAAATATGTTTTTGATATGTTTTCAATATTATGCTACTGAGAGGTGAAAGCCATCTCGTTATATTGCATGCATTCGTTACATTGATACTGGCAATTGATCTATTTCTCATTGATCAGCAAGTACGTTCCATCAATACTGTAATCATTAGATCATCTTAAAATATCAATTTGCTGCTGTGGAATATGAGCTAAGAACGATTTTGTATTGATTTCAGGGCCATGTGCATAAGTGATTACAGCAGCTTGTATAAACACCTACAGTTGTCCTTCAGACACCAGTAAGGCATCTTTCACAGCATTTACTCAACATATTTCACTCACTCATTTAGAAGGTAAAATTGTCTTGACATGTTTGTCTTTCAACAAGAATCACGAAGAGTGAGTAGAAGCGAGCGAGTGCCACAGCAATAAATCAGGAGTCTCATAGTCCTTAGATAACCCCGCCTGAGCAGTAGGTTGATATCATGACCAACACACGTCAACGCATTAAGAAAAAGTCAGATCAAATTTGGAATACCACGTTCTGTGTGTTCATCAAACCACGGCTACTATGTGATGTGCTTGTAACGTTAGACTGGTGTGCAGGAAACGGGCTCAAACCTGACCCTAGTTTACACTTTGTTTATATACTGCCTAAGGCGGCATATAAGTTAGTGAGTGAGGTAAGGTTTACAGTCACATCGGCAATATTTTAGCCATATCGTGACTAGAACAAGCTATAAATTCACCATTAATACAACTGAATGATAAGAAAAAAAGAAGACCCGTCAACGAAGGACAATAAAAAACAAACAAAAACAACTAAAATATTACAGATATGAATATTAAATGACTATGTAAATCTAGAATATTTTAATTATAGAAAACAGTACAATGAGAAAACAGGCTATAGATCAGCAATAGCTGAAGGCAGACCACCAGACTAGGGACCATGGGCACTTATGAGGCGACGTAATAAGACCCTGACCAATCCTTCTAGCCAAGTTTTCAGGGATCTCCATGGAGTATGTGAGATGAACAGTTAAGTAGTGCTAAGAGTTATATTTCACAGTATCATATTTCACTTGTATTGTAAGTTGTAATTTGAGCAAAATTACAGTGACATAAACAGTTTTATTTCACAGGTGTGTGTGTGTGGCAAGCAGTATTTCATCATTATTACTGGTAATGCCACGCTGCAAGTCCACAGTATTACAGTCGTATGAGGAGTCATAAATATTATATTTTGTTGTATATCGGCTGCTTTAATGTACAGGGATTGCGAGAAACAATGTCGTGTATTTCAACTCAAAGAGTTACTTTTATACCGCCTTCAGCAATATTCCAGCAACATCACTGCGGAGGACACAAGAACTGAGCTTCACACATTGTACCCATGTGCGGAATCGAACCCTGGTCTAAGGCGTGACGAGCGAACGC